>NC_056745.1:1150539067-1150834067 GCF_019279795.1 Protopterus annectens | reverse complement strand
TATCGGTTCCATCCTTGGAACTGAGCCGGCCTCATACCAAGCTCGCTTCAGCCAAAAACCCTCGAGCCAAGATCCTACCCACAATGCTCTGCTTCTTGTTACCTCAGATCTTATTTGCCGCATTGCTGTACAGCCATGTCAAGCTATTCTCTCTCAGCTAAATGAACAATTTTTTAAAGTTTTTCCATTGTTAGTGTTTAGAAAGTTTTCTCTTAGTTACTGTCTCTATCCTCCTAACCTATCGCAGCTTTGAGACTCTCTCTCTATAGTAATTTTCATTTTCTTACCTTTTTCTTACCATTGAGGTAATTCTCCATTCCATTATCATAATTGCTAATCCTTCTCTCTCCCTTTCTTACCCTTCTGGGTAGTTTTTCTTAACCTCTTGGTATTTTTGTACTTCACCTTTCATATCATTATGTTGGATTAGAAAAGTAGTGTTGGTTTCAAACAACGTATGGAAGGCCGTAAGTTACTGCTTTCTGCTGGCCATGATTTATGTGTCTGTTGCTTAAATGTTTCCCACCTTTCAGTTGACCCTCCATGTGGGTTTTGTAGAAATGTTTCGACTAGACTCTCAATGAAAGGAAGAATAAATGAATTCTAAAAGGCCTCCTTAAAACTCCTTTTTGTGAGGCTATCTCTGAGTTGGAGGGTTCACCCCCTCCTGCTAAACCCTGTAAGAGGCATTCTTCTTCTTCCTCTTTGAGGTTGCTCACTTCATCTTCGTCTGGAGATCGTAAGGAGTCGACTCACAAAAAGGTAAAAATTTCGAGCCCAGCGCTGCCATCTGTGGTCCTTTCAGCCCCAGTCTTGTTACCACCCCAGTTGATTCTTACTCCTGCTATTTCCTCTTTATTGCCACCAGCATCGGAGTTCCCAGTGCCGATACTTATGGCTCCAACAGTTACATCGCAGAATTTATTGGCACCATCTCTACAGATAGTCTCCTTTGTCACCATTGCTGCAGACTCCTTTTGCTTTGTCCTTGCTGATGCTGTCATCTTCCGAGATACTGTCCTCTATGGTGCAGATGCCTTCAGCACAGAGATGCTGTTCGGTGCAGTCCTTTTTGGGACCGTCATTACCGGTGCAGCCACCTTCCTCAATGGCACCATATTCATTGGTGCAGACATTTGCCACACTGTCTTTTATGGTGCAGACACCCTTGACCCCTATTGCGCTGCCTTTGTCAGGGCAGATAACCTCGACACCATTCTCCTCAGTGCAGAAACCCTCGGTTCCGGGCTGTGCACCACATGAATTAGCAAGGACCAAGTACTCTCCTTCCCTGGATCTGTTTGCAGGAAGCCAGTATAGCCCCTTTTTAGACATACCAGAATCTCCATCAGGTCTCTCTATGAGGCCGACCAGGAGCCTGTCAGAACAGGATGTGTTGCAGCTTGTCAACCAGTTGCTTGTGACCAGGGGACTCTCTCAACTGTCTAAAGCTACATTCCCTCTTGCAGGTGACCGTATTTCTCCAAATACTCCAACTTACACTCCTCCTTCAACTTCCAGGGAAGCATCAAAGCCCCTTCCTCCAACAGCAGCTTCCGTTCCTTCGACATCAACAGTGGACCTCACTTTAGAGCCGGAGTCGTCCTTGTGGCCCACAGTGCACTGGGCACCGGGCCCTTCTCAGGCTAGTGGCTGTGCTGTGGGGGTAGGCATTCTTGTTCCAAGCCAATTTTTTCTATGGCACCCTCCAGGAATCCACTTCCCCTCATGCTCCACAGTCTTCTTGAGACTCCTGGTCTGGGGTCGGCTCGTCAGAGCAGGGTGTGACCCTGGTTCTGTGGTTGCCATGCTTGGTTCCGGGCTCCCATACCTGTTTGGATGGTCCAGCCTTTCAGGCCATGGAGAGGGCACTTGCCTCTGCTGGCAAAACCTCCCTGTCAGAGTCTTTGCACCCCTCTGTGCTGCAGCTGTCTCAAGCTGCAACTATAGGACCCCGGGCACAAGGGCCTCAGGTTTCTCCCCCTCAGGAGATCCCTTCTTTGCAATCTTCCCCAGAGCTCCCCACTGAGGAAGTCCCTTGCAAGGCTTCATGCAAGAGGAAGCACATGGACTCCACTGAGGAGTCTTTGACCAAAGATAAGGACTTTGATGACAGGGAAGGGACCCTATGGTCACACTCTGATGAGGTGTCCTTTGGTGACATCCTCGAGATCCTAAGACAGAGGTGCAACTGGAAGTCCTCCAACCCTTCCTCAGAGGAATCCATATTCCTGCAGGCCTTTTGTGCCCATTCCCCTACCTCCTGGGTTACCCCACCAGCTGATGAGCTTGTCCAGCTCATCATCCAGCGTGCATGAAAGGCTCCTGACACCTTGGAAGCTATACCTCAGAGGCCTGACAAGATTTTATCTCCCCCAGCTCAGCATCCCCATTGGTCCAAAGGTCTTCCAGTAGATCCCATGACTGTCCATCCACCCAACAAAGAGTACTGGGCAACAGACAGATTCGGAAAGCGTGTGTTTGCTTCATTGACCTTCGCTGTAAGGTCCCTGAATGACTTGGCACACTTTATGAGGCTCCAGAGGGACTTTATCAACCAGCTCTCTGAAACCTTGGCAGGAGCTGTTTCTGATGAGGTGCTCGACAATGTAGCCTCTCAGATAGCGACCCTAGAATCGATATCCAATTCTTCCATGCGCCTCATTTTACATGCAACAGAAGGAGCGTATAGAGCAGTAAGCGCAGGCATAATCACAAGACATCATGTCTGGATGCACCTTTGCAACTTTGCAGACTCCTTTAAGGCTTCCTTCATGAATGCCCCTATTGAGGCCGCTTCATTGTTTGGACCTAAGGTTAAAGATATGCTGACAAGGTGCAAACAAGATAGCAAGACCCTGTCTGCTGTTGGTGTCTGACACTCCACCCCTCAACGATTCTACTCCAGAAATCAGAGGAGCAGGAAGAAGTGGCACAAAAAATCACAGGGCTCTTTCTATGATACACATACCAAGTTCTCCCCTAGGGACAGAGGGGGAACCTCTAATGGAAGATGCCCCTTTCTGGGCAGGGGAGGTCCGTGAAACTGGGGTTCCAGAGATTCTTTCTCTGGCCAACTCTACCAGTGCTCTTGAAGAGCTGCCTGACTGCTCACCTCTGGAAGCAGTCGGGGGTCATTTTTCCTTGTACTCCACTGCCTGGCAAACCATAACCACCGATTCTTGGGTACAATGAATAATATCCAGAGGCCACTGCATCCCCTTCCATTTCTACCCCACTTCACCCAGAGTCTTACCCGACATCCCACCCAGTCAAAGGGAAGTAGTAGCACACAAAATCTGAAAGCTGCTACAAAAAAGAGTCATCCAAATGGTCCCCCCAGACCATATAGGATCCAGTTTTTACTCAAGGTTCTTTTTAGTGCCAAAAAAGACAGGGGACTGGAGACCAATTCTGGATCTCAGCTCACTAAACCAATTTGTAAAAACAGAGAAATTCCGGATGGTCACGGTTCAGTCTATCCTTCCTCTTCTGGAAGAAGATGACTGGATGTGCTCTGTAGATCTTCAAGATGCGTATTACCATATAAAAGTGGGAAAGCACTCAAAAAGATAACTCCACTTCTGCATAGGAGCCAGTCACTACCAATTTCAAGCACTGCCCTTTGGTCTCTCTACAGCCCCCAGAGTGTTCACCAAATGCATGGCAGTGGTTATCACTCACCTGCGACTTCAAGGATTCCAGATGTTTCCATACCTAGACGACTGGCTCCTTACACCCCCACCAACTGTCTACGGGAAGAAGCCCTAGACTTCACTCTTCTCACAGCTCAGCACCAGGGAATCACTATAAACTGGGAGAAGTCCAACAAGACTCCGGCACAATCCTTAGAATTCATCGGAGTTCTAATGGACATGAGGAATTGCACAGCATCTCTTCCAGATCACAGACTTCAAAGAATAAGACAACAGGTTCAACCGCTAATCTATCACCACAAATCGTCTGCTGGGTCCATACTTCAACTCTTGGGGTCAATGGCAGCCTCGATCACTATTGTTCCTCTGGCCAAGTTCCACATGAGACTTCTTCAGTGGCTACTTCTTACTCAGTGATACCCTCTACAACATCCTTTGTCTTTTCAGATAAATGTAACTCAGAGATGCAAGCAAGATTTGCTCTGGTGGACATCTCAATATCCCCAACAATGGTCTCACCCCTTCAGCCCCTATCAGCCAAAAGCCACAGTGACCACGGACACCTCCCTGATGGGGTGGGGGGGCTATGTCAGGGAAACTCGGTCCAAGGCACCTGGTTGGAGACAGAGGCCCATTTGCATATCAATGTCTTGGAACTGAGGGCAGTGCTATTAGCACTGCAAGCAGTTCACTTGATCCTTTCGTCAGGCACTGCTGCAATCCAATCAGACAACATGTCAGTAGTCTAGTACATCAACAAGCAAGGGGGCACCAGATCTTATCCGTTATGCTGAGTGGCCTTGAGAATATGGCAATGGGTGATAGCTTCCAACTGCTTTCTAATTGCAACACACATTCCCGGGAGCTCCAATGTGATAGTGGACAAATTGAGCAAGTGCATTCTACAACCTCACAAGTGGTCCCTCAATCCTGTGATAGAGGCAAAAATTTTCAACTGCTGGAGCCATCCTTGCTGCGATATGTCCACCTACCCAATCAATTACAAGTGCAGCAGCTACTTTGATCTGATCCCCCCTTGGGGACAGTCACTGAGAGATGCTCTAGTCCACACTTGGCCCTCGTGTCTGCTTTATGCTTATCCTCATCTACCCGTCATCTCCCAGTTTCTGAAGAAAGCATGGCACTTGAAGAGAAAAGTGATCCACATTGCTTCATATTGGCCTCCTCAAGTTTAGTTCCCCTTCCTCTGGCCTCACCTGTTAGATCGACCATGGATTCTCAATCCAACCCCAACGTTAATCTCCCATCTGCAGGACCTGAATCACCCCAATTTAACAAACCTGAAGCTGACAGCTTGGTTTCTCCACTTCCAATGATTGCTAGGCAGCATAACTTCTCCTCCCCGGTGTGCAATATTCTAATTGCATCTCATAAATCATCCACCAGGCTAATCTGTCTCAGCAAGTGGAAAAGGTTTACATTATGGGCAGCCAAGAAACAATTGGACCCCTTGTCAGCTGCAGTTTTGGTGGTATTAGATTACTTATCAGATCCTTTTCAGTCTGGGGTATCAGCCTCTACTATTCTTGTTCATTTAGCTGCCATTTCTAATTTCCACATTGGCTTTCAGGACTCTTCACTCATGTCGCACAGACTCTGTAAGACTTTCTTGAAGGGAGTTTTTCACCTAAAACCTCCCTTTAGATAACCAGTACAACCTTGGGATTTGGCCTTGGTTCTACAAGCCCTAACAGCTCCCCCCTTTGAACCTGCATCTTCATGCGATCTAAAGTATCTCTCTTGGAAAACTTTGTTTCTGGTTGCAATCACATCGGCCAGACGTCTGTCAGAACTTCAAGCCTTATGCATCAAACATAACTACCTTATTTTCCATAAGGATAGAGTCTCACTGAGAACTAATTCTTCCTTTTTACTAAAAGTGGTGTCAGAGTGGTCTATCAACCAGTCTATTGACCTCTTAGTATTTTTTCCTAATCATTCTAGCAAGGGAGAGTATTGCCTGCACTCCCTAGATGTTCACAGGCAAATACATTTTTATTTGGACAGAACAAAATCTACCTGTAAATCAGACCAACTATTTCTGGACTTTTCCGGACCAAGGCTAGGTCATCCTGTCTCTAAAGTTACATTGGGGTCATGGTTGAGAAATTGCATTACCTTCATCTACAACAAGAACAACATCACCTTGCCTCACAGAGTGAAAGCACATTCTACAAGGTCTAAGGCAACTTCAGCAGCTTTCCATGCTAGGGCTTCCCTCAATGACATTTGCTCAGCTGCAGCTTGGGCCAAACCCCATACTTTTATAATTCACTACAAATTGGATTTGGCCTCCAGAGGATGAGCTTCTTTTGGTTCCATGGTGCTCAGGAATGTCCTTCCATGAGGGCCGCCCAGAAATACAGGTAGCTGGGGACTCTGTCTCATCAGTAAGGAATGAACGAAGATTAACAACATCAGATAAAGAAGTTATGCCTTACCATAATGTTCCATCTGTATTGTTGATCTTCGTTCATTCATTACTCCCCATCCTCCGTTCCCCTCTGGAGGTTCCCGGTGGATCTCATATGCTTCTTTTTTCCATTATTGTAGGTCTGTTATGACCAGAGGTAGCCTCTACTTTTGTCTATCAACTTGCAAACTCGATCTGAGGTAACAGGGAGCAGAGCATTGTGGGTAGGATCTTGGCTCGAGAGTTTTTGGCTGACATGAGCTTGGTATGAGGCTGGCTCGGTGCCGAGGATGGAACTGATAACCCATCAGTAATGAATGAATGAAGATCAACAACAAAGATGTAAGTTATGGTAAGACATAACTTCTTTTTACCCAACATACGCAGAAGATATATAGCCTCTACTTTTTTCCTGCCCTCTCTACTCTGCGCTGCACCAATCTTTAATAACCTTCAAGTCTCACAACTCTCAAAACTTGAGTATGCAGCTTGCCATATCATCAAAACCATTTCTCTTCATTCAGAATGCTGTGTCCTATAACCAGTCTTCACCAATACTTGAATAGTTCTACCAAAATCTCCAAGTCATATACAAAGTTTTATGAAATTGCTCACTGCACCGCTATACTTCTAATATAAACCTTATGATACCAATACACACACACACTCATATATGTATATATATATATATATATATATATATATATATATATATATATATATATATATATATAATTATCTATAAATCTGCTTCATACCCCACCGATTAACTACATTATTAATATTTTTTGCTGTATCTAGTTCCTTCCTTCACATCCAGTTCTTCAAATTTCTAAACAGTAATTATATGATCTATTATTAATCTGGCAACCCCACTAATACACATATTCAAATGCTCAACATTCAACAGCTACAAATGCATAAGTATCTCTTAGACTGGAATCATTGTATTTATTTCATATGAATGTAATCTATTTAAAAATTAAAGGATAATTGTTAATGTTTACTACTTAAATGCCCATTGATGCATATTACTGAATGTCTCTTAAAAATGTTTGTAATATATTGGAGCTTTTCTACCCAGGAGTAGATACAAGTAGATACATACATACATATATATCTCTATATATATTTATATATATATATATATATATATATATATATATATATATATATATATATATATATATATATATATATATACAAACCCATTCAGACAAACCCAGTAAACAAAATAAAAAATAAAATAAAAATAACATTAATATATGTCACAAGATTCTTAAAGGTATGGAAAGATGTAGAAGCCTTATCTTAAAAGTTTTTTGCTTAATTCTAAACCTTTCTAATTCTAAGCTTATACTACTGCTGAAGTTGTCCTGTCTTGGGGAACTTAACACAGAAAGTGGTCTCATGGACAAAGCCACATGCTAATATGGCAGTGTAGGTAAGTGGATTGTGCTGAGCTCTGGAAGTATACACAGGTCCCAAGTCACTTGGCTGACTAAAAGACAACAGTCACCCATTCACTCTTGTGGGAGTACTTTCAGTAGAGGTAAGTCCAGCGTGTGTGTGTGTGTGTGTGTGTGTGTGTGTGTGTGTGTGTGTGTGTGTGTGTGTGTGTGTGTGTGTATATATGTGTGTGTATCTATATGGACATGAGTGTTTGCATGTCTGTAGAGACATGGATGGGGCTGAATGAATGTGAGTGTGTGTCTGCCTAATGGTTGCAGTACAGCTGGTAGAGAGATGCTGAGTCTGTGTGTGTGTGTAGGATTGTACCTTTCTTAATGTGATGTATGGGCTGCTAGAGAGAACACAAGGTGACAGGACATAAACTGGGATACTTGAGGGATGCCTCGAGAAGCCAGGTCTGCAATCCCATTCTCCCTGCCCCCATGGGAGTGGGGATAGGGGTGCCATTTCATCTCACACCAGGGCCAGCAGGTTGGCCTCCCATCCTTCACCCAGCACTGTGGGGATGCCACTCTGTGAACAGCACCACTCAGGAGGCAAGAGGCTACATGCCACGAGGCTCAAAGTGATACACATTTATCGGTGCCTGGCACCATGGGGGAGAGAGAGACTGAGGTGTGCTGCAAAATGCACAGAGATGAGGGACCCAGGACTATCTCCCCCGTGAGTTTGAAAGCCCTAGGTGCAAGACAAAGGGGAGAATCAGTGTCACAGAAGTCTGGATGAGAGACTGGCTGAGGCTTTGCGGCCCAGCAGAGTTTCATGATGCTGGGAGGATCCCCTGAGAGGCTCCAAGAGCATGTGCGGCACTGCATGATTTGGCAGCAGTCAGCAGATATACAGCCCTGGAAAAGAGCTCTTTCTCTCTCTGATGGGTAGAAATTTAAGCCTGGAGGAGGTCTGTCCTGATGGAGGTCTGGAAGGGAGAGAGGTGGAAAGTGACTGGGACAGGACAGCTCTTGCCTGGGTGAGGGGGTATGGACCATGCCCCCTCTGGGAAGGAAGTCTGGAAGGGGTAGAGTGGCATAGAGTGGCAGGGCTGGGTGCGGGGAGGGGGTCAGGCAGAGCTTCCACAATGGAAGTCCTTAAGGGAGTGACTGGTAGACAGCAGCAGTGCCTGGAGAGCTCCTTGCTTTGTGAAAGAGATCAGGTAGAGCTCCACATGATGGAAGTCCTTGAGGAAGCACCAAGGTGGATGGTGGAAAAGCATGCAGAGCTCCTGCCAGGGTGAAGGCATCCAACGTCACCCCATAACCAATGGCATCCTTGAAAGATCTCAAAGTCCCCAGAGCTGCTCTGGATGGTAAAGCAGGGAGAGACTGAAGCCTTCATGAGAGAAGATCTGCCCTCAGAGGCCAAGGGGAGTTCTGGAAAGGAAAATGGGATCAGAGGGAAGCTCCCCTGAGAAGGTATGAGGGCATGAGTGATCCGTGGTGGTGGAGTCCCCTGACATGGGGAGCAGCGGCTGGGGAAGGTCTCTTGGCCAGGTTGAAAGGGAGGCCTGTAGGGGTCGGCACTGGCAGAAGTCTCTAAGGGTGCACCGGGCAGATGGGTGCGGGACCTGGAAAGCTCCTGCCTGAGTGAGTGGGGTCAGGCAGAGTACCCCACGACAGAAGTCCTGGAGGGAGTGACTGATGGATGGTGGCAGAGCATGGAAGACTCCTGCCAGGGTGAAGCCATCCGACCTTACCCGATACCCAATGACATCCCCAAAAAAATCACAAAGTCCCCAGAGCTGCTCAGGATGGGAAAGCAGTGGGACTGGCTGCCCTGGGAAACAAGGTCACCATTCAGACTAAGTGATCTAAACTGGGACATTTCTGTGTCCCAAAGACAATGTTTGGGATTCCAGGACAGAGACTTCCAAACCGGGACTGTCCTAGAAAAACTGGGACTGTTGGTCACCTTGCACTAGTGCAGCTGGGTCTGATATTTCACTGTTTGATTCACAGACATGATAAAAAACTTATAATGAGTTGTTTCTCATTGCAGCTATACCTTGTCTCTGAATCAGAAATTTTCTCTGTCTAACTACATGACTAACTTATACTGAGCAATTAGCATGGGCAGAGAGAATTATCTGAATTCTAAGGATGGAGAAGAATTGGACTTCTCAAAGTTAGATGCAGTAAATGTATAAAAACAGGGACATTTAATTAAAATATTGTTTATTAAAGAAAGTGATTTTTTTCTTAAAAAATTACAAAATATTTATCATTCCATGAAACATAATTTGAATAATCAAACCAATGAAAAGAAATCTGAGGCTTATAGTTCATAGGTTGGTACTAGGCTAGCAGCCCTAGGGCCTATACAAGCCTAGCTATAACAATTACTTGGCTATTTCTTCCCACACTATTTACTTCCCTGGACCCCTGACTAGCAGGTTATGCATAAATATAAGCTCTTTTAGAAGGTAAAAAACAACACAAGCACAAAATAAAAAATTGTATCCAATAGGAAAGAAAACAACTGCCAGTATATCCAAACGTTTATTCCACTTGCTTCTCTCTCTCTAGCGCCTCAGCTTCAAAAAGCCTTCAAGGAGTATCTCACAGTTAAAAATATTATGTGGGTCAAACAAAAAGGATGTTAAAAATCAGGATTATGGAGCATTTGAGAGACATAAAAAATAAGAAAGTAGAAAGTCCATTAGCACAACATTTTATTGAATATCATAACTCTGAATGTAACAGCTTCAGGGTATCTATTTTAGAACAAATTATGATACAAGAAGTAAGTGAAGATAGAATTAGATATGAACTCTTGAAAAAAGAACTAATTTTTATTTTGAAATATCAGACCTTGATTCCTAAGGGTCTGAATACTGAATGCTGCTGGAAGAGTGTGATTTGAATATATAATTGTTTTTACATTGTTAGTATCTAATTGTTTAGTTTTAATTGAATAATTAACTAATGAAGGTGTGTATAAAAGATACTTGTTTTTTACTGTGAGATACTCCTTGAAGGCTTTTTGAAGCCGAGGCGCTAGAGAGAGAGAAGCAAGTGGAATAAACGTTTGGATATACTGGCAGTTGTTTTCTCTCTTTTAGAAGGTGTCTTAAGACACAGTCATTCTGCTGAGCATTCTGGGAACCTTTAACTCATTTAAACTCCCAAGTACTGAGCATTTTCATCCATGCCCTAGTCGGTTGTTTAGTTTGATCCTTATTTGCACCTTTTCTACTTATAAGTTATATTTTTTTATTTATTTTTCTGATGTACCTAGTTTATAGGAATGTAAATAAAAGCTGATAAACCTAAATGAAGGATTCTGAGTTCAACTTAAATCAGTAACATCTTTCTTATCAGTACATTATTTAGCAACAATCCATGTCTTACTTTAAAAGTGCATCTGAAAGTTGTTCTTAAGTACACAGCTGGGTGATTAACTCCATTTCATTTTGTGACAGTGTACCTAAAACATTGCTTGAATCTTGCAAAAACTGTGAAACACATTATACGAAATTCATATACCTGGAAATAGTACATACAGTCTATGAACAGTGACTGTAAATTGATTGTGCTTTACAGAACTATGAAGGACTCTACATGAAGTTGATTTGTACTCCTGTCAGTTGTTTATCTACTGTAGTCTTTTTTCAAATCTGATAGTACTCCAGTATGCTTAGACAAGTCTGAAAGAGACAGTGAATATCTTGTATTCATTAACTCTCTTTTAAAAAGCATAACTTGTTTTTTTCATTTAAGTGGGCTTTCTGAATAAAATCATCTGATTCTGTATTTTTTCAGGTATGTAAACCCTGCTACACACAAATACATGCACACACACACACACATATGCACTCACATTTATATATTCATATGAGAGTGCTATATGAGTTATTGCTGCTTGCATTTTATCATGTGGTGAACTGGTGGTGTTTTCCATTGCTGGTACAGATTGTCAAATTATGTAATGGCTGAAGTTCATTGCATTGACTGTTACTTAATTGAAGGGTTTTTAACCTTTTTTGAGTTTGTGCAACCTTGGAGTTAGTATATTTAATTTCCAGGGATAAGCTCTCCACGTAAAATCTTTTTGTTTTACTTTTCATATGGAAATTAACATCCCTCCCACCCACCCAGCAAAGGTAACCACCTTGAAAAACTTCTCCAAAGCTAACTTTGGACTCCTAAAAACAAAGGTGGCTAACTTCACGGCACCCATGCAAATGGAGAATAATTGCATGACCACTGAATCATACACCAGTGCACTGTACGAACACATACACAAATGCATGAATCTTTCCATACCCAATAGAAGCAAGATGCTCTCCTCCAAAAAAAGGAAGCCAATCTGGTGGTCCCCTCCCATAAATAAACTCTACAACAGAAGGAGGAAACTGATGCAGAATAAGTCCCAAGACTGGAAAAACTCCGTTATCAGCCTCAACAAAAAGTTATCCCTCATCAAATCCTCTAAATCTAGCTATGAAAACAGAATTGCAGCAGATAGTAAAGACAATCACAATGCCTTCTGTAGTTATGTAAAGAATCTCCATGGCAATACCCAGATTTGCTCTGAGCTGCTGCACAATGGTACCTCCTACACCGAGCCAACAGATATTGCCAGTATACTGGCTGACAGATTCAGTGCCAACTTTACCCCTCTCTCCCCCACCAAAGAAGCAATCACAATACTAGTAGATTGCCAGGCACCCAGTATTACTGCTGCACAGGTTAAAACAGCGCTGTCCAAGGCCAAGAATACAGCTTCTATGGGACATGACAATATCCCTGGCTGTGTTCTACATGAGCTACAGAGTGAACTGCCACCTCACCTGTGTGCCCTGTTCAATCACATCCTCACCTCAGGCTTTGTCTGTACCAAATAGCGCACTGCTACAGTCATCCCTCTCCACAAAGGAGGAGCAACTACAGACCCTGGGAACTATTTCCCCATTAGCCTGACGAGTCTGCAATGCAAAGCTATGGAATGCATCATCATGGACCTAATAAAAAGGATCTAGGGAATCTCCAAACTCTGGATCCTGCACAGTTTGGTCTTGTGAAGGGTAGGCCATGCATGCTCAACCTGGTCGACTTCTTTGAGTCAGTCACCAGAGCTGTGGATGATGGCAAGGTGGTTCATGCTGCCTACCTTGATCTGGCCAAAGCCTTTGATACCATTCCCCACTCAGGAATCATAGAAAACCTCACTAAGCTAGGCATCAGCCCCTATATCACTAGGTGGGTTGCAAACTGGCTCACAGATAGAACCCACAGTGTGAAAGTAGCTGACTCCAAGTCAGAATGCCGATGAGTCACAAATGGAGTCCCACAGCGTTCGGTCCTGGGTCCTCTCCTGTTTGGTATCTACTTCTCTGAAGTCCAGACCAACACGAAGGGACTCTGGCTAACAAAGTTTGCAGATGATTGGAAGTTGCGAGCTATTATTAACTCCCCAAGTGATGTTGACATCCTACAGAAAGGCCTCATTGAGACTAACCAAAAAATGTTTTGTCATCCACTTTGGGAAAAACCCGGCTCCCATAAATTACCACATTGTTGGTAGTCCACTGAACACAGAAGGCATTATAAGTGACCTGGGAACACAGGTTGACAGCATCCTCACTTTTGACAGCCACATTGCCACTGTGGTCAGAAAGTCCTTCTATATGGCACATCTCATTACTAAGCGTTTTGCATCCAGGAAGAAAGAGGTCATTGTCTCCCTCTACTCTTCCCTCATTAGGCCAATCATTGAGTACAGTGCCCTGTTTGGCATGTACCTCACTAGACATCTGCAACAACTGGAGAGGCCACAAAAGTACCTCACAAAGAGGATCCTAGGTCTTAAACACTTGTCCTATAGGGACAGACTCAAAAAAACTCCAACTATTCTCTGTCTCATATCCCCTACTTAGAGGCAATCTCTGCTTGAGTTACAAAGCCATGTCTGACCCAGCTCTATTAGAAATGCTGCATCTAAAGAAATCTCAATCCCTCCGCACCACATGCTCCAGAGACCTCAACAACATTACCACAATCAACAGAACAAGCTGGAGGGACAGACTTACAACCTAGAGATTGCCCATGCTATGGAATAGACTTCACGTACATGTCAAACAGAGCACCTCACTGGCCATCTTCAAGAGAAATCTTGATGAGTGGATGGGAAATACAAAATTCATCCCGGGGATCACTCCAGTGGCTCTACTCGACAGAGTAATCCTATGGACTTGGCTTGTAAAGGCTCCAGGACCTTTAGCCTAATACACACCTATGAACCTATATTCACAAATGTAACCTATTGGTTTTTATTTGAGATTACGTTTTTACAGTGATTTTCATGGTAATTAATGGTAATTTCCAGTGATGGTTCAATCAAATTCACCAGCCATTATTCATTATAAACTCAGATATATATATGTATATATATATATATATATATATATATATATATATATATATATATATATATACACATCAAATACTGAACTATTTATATTAGGTATTCCAAGTAGTCATTCACAAGCTCCAAATAAAAAAAAATATTTCAATTGTTTGCTTTTAAAGATCTTTACAGGCTTATTTTAACAGTATTGCTAGGCATTATTTTAAAGCAGCTCAAGTTATCAAAATAAGATGAGATGTAAGTATGCACAAGAAAGAAAAAGATAACCGTACAGAAAAACAGAATAAAAAGAAGGAATAAAATTGTAAAAAAAATATTTCAGTATATGGAAAAATGCTGTGAAGGAGAGTCTTCCATTTAGAAAGGCTCTATAATCATGATAGAATGCCAACGAAAATTAATTCTGTTCAGTTTTGTGTATTAAGGAAAAAGCAGATAAAGGCTGAGATTCATAGATGATTAGCTCATCATACAGCATAATTTAGTATGGGGTAAAATTAGCATGCAGGATGTGGGCAATTCAATGACACAGCACAGCTATGTGAAAAATAGCATGGTATGCAGTGCATGCAGATAATCATTTAATGATATGGAAATGTGAAAACCTGTGCAAACAAGATACACAGATTGTGCAAATGATGACATCAGACATGACAGAATGATTCAAAAACATATTGAACAGGTTCACTGTGCCACAGTGCAAACATGTTTTGAACAGTGGGGAGCTTTGGTGTTTAGGGCTATAAATGATCTGGAAGTAGCAGGATATAGTCAAGCAATGTGTGTTAGTGACTGCCATTAGAGCCAGTTCTCATGACAGTGGATGTCATGGCTGTCAGCAGTGTCACAGAAGGTACCATCAGTGATCTATGTACCAGCTCCTCATGGACGAGCAGATAGTGAACTGATGCCAGTTGGACCAGGAGGCCATATAGGAACAAATCAAACTCTGTCTCCAACACCCAGAATCAAGGAGAATGCATAGATTGTCGATTCCATCTAAGCAAAAGGAACTGATAAGGGAAATTTTAGACAGATTACAGACATCAGTCTCACATATCCTGCACCAGTTCCGTGACATCATGCTGCAGTCTGTGGAGGAGCATAACTTTTTTCCTTAGGACTACAGAGGAGAAAGATCAACTACAATGCAGATATTTTATAGTGTAGCCCATTTCCCTGAGGTCCTTGAAGTAACAGATTGCACATATTGCCATCAAGACCCCACCTGGTCCAAAGAGACTGAGATAGCCAGGATTTTCACTCTCTCAATTGTCAAATGTTTTGTGATGTCTATGACATTATATATAATTTGTCCATGCACCACCCTGGCAGTTCCCGTGATTCACCATATAGCACACACTCAACTTGTACCACTTGTTTGTGTAGGGTGACTTCCCACATGCTCATTCCAGTCAGTAGTTGCACACATAGAAGGGTTACACAGGGCAGTAACCACAAATACCATGTAAGCAGGCCACATATAATGTTTTTTTTTTTTTTTTTTGTGGTGGAGGTGATGCTGGGTATGCCTTAGAATCATGAATGATGATCCAGTCTGCAATGCCCTGAACATGGCAGAGATGGCCTATAACAGTACACATGCAGAAATATATAAAATTATCAAGCCTGAGTTTGGAAACCTGAAGGTGTACTCTACTGACTTATCAGATCAGATGGGATACAGCAGTATATAGAAACACATGCACAGAATTTCTGTGGTGTGTACTATGCTGCATAATATGCCAGTGCTGAAATAATTAGCAACAGGAAAGCATCTCAGCAGGGCCCAGCATAGTAGGAGCAGCACCAGTGGAAGAGCAAGCTGTATAGTGTGGAGCTGAAGAGGCATGCAAGGTAAAGGTGGCAGTTGTACATCAAATCATTGGCAGGGAGTGGGTGTCAGGTCCACAACTATGGGCCATGACAAAGGAAATACAAAATAAAATTATGCAAGCATTATCACATCCAGAAAACACATGGCAGTGCATGGACATAACCATACCCACATATGTGAAAGGGTGGACAGTGCATAATTATCATCACTTTCACGTGTGGTTGGGGGAAAGACATAGTGACACCTTCCAGCAGAACTATAATATGAGATACGGTCTTGAGAGGTGAATTTGGTAACCTTTTCTTCTGCTAGCAGATTGTGGGGAGTCAGAGATCACTGCCTTGCATCCAAGGGTTTGGCAGGCAGTGGACCTTTGAAATGCATGACACACTTCATTGTAATATGATCAGTTGGCCTTGCCTTCCAGGCATATCCATGTGACCCCGGTCTCCACTGGGTATTCTGCTGTGGACAGTATGCTCATGAGCACATACCCTTTCCCTCTCCCCAAAGAGAGGCAAGCAGGTTACGCTTAATAATTTCTCTCCTCCCTCATGCCAGATTGAATATATGCCTGAGCTGGTAGTTGAACGTAGGTCAACTTGATTTTAATCAAGACTTTATGCATACGTGACAATGAAAGCGTAAAACTTTGGGAGCATTCACGAGCAGCCTAACAAATGGCCACATGTATTGACCCTGAAGAACATCCCTATTCACAGCTGTGAGACTGCTGATGACTAGGTGTGGCAGGCTGTGTGGTCATAGATGGTCTTTGTAGTGCATTTAGGAGCCGCATATATCTGGATACTTCACATGTTGAAGCTCTCGCAGCCATATGCTGTATAATCTGCAGCAGTAGAATGGAGGGCAGTTGCCATCTGTCTCATCAAGGCAATCATGAAGGCCACATTTATCACCTGAGACCTGAACAGGCATAATCTCCCTGTCCATGTCCTCCACTTCATTGTGCTGATGTTGCAGGTCATCATACAAGCCAAGGAGCACATTTAATCTTTACAATGCTATTGGAAGATGGTCTCTCTGCCTAGATCACTGACATGCATGTATGCTGATTTACACTGACTGTTGTTTCCAGATCAGGGCCTGATCTGGAGTTATAGTGGCACAATAAATCACCCATTCTCTCCCTTATCTTGGGTATACAGACATCAGAAATATTGTGATTGTCAGATAATGTGTTGGCTAGGTATAACTGGGGATACAGGGCAGGCCTCACAGTTACAGGAGGGCCACCCTGCAATGTCGATGGTGATTATGATGATGTGGGTTCAGATTGTACATCCACAGGGGCAAGATATGATGTTTGTGAGCCCCCCATGGCTGTGTCCCTGACATTACTACTGTGTCGGTGGATTGTACCATATACACATTGTCATCATACAGAGCCACAGAAGAACTGTTAACTTCCAGCATATGCTTTCCTATTATACAGGTCCCTCTCAGTATAAACTGTGAATACATGAATTCCTGATACTTTTGCTAGCTTTCATAGACATATGCTTATACCCTTTGTGACATGTATAATGGCAGGCAGACAACACTATGTGTACATAACATGCAGAGCCATAATACCTTGATGTGTTTGTTGCAGTTGCAGCCCACAGGTATCTGAATGGACAGATATGCAGGAGGCCTTTTGGTGAAACAGTTTTATCACATCCTGAGTTCACCACTGTACCATGCAGATATTCAGTGGGTTGTTCTAACTTAGTGCATCCACTTTTGAGACCCATGCCAAGAATGCATATGCTTATGCAAGCTAAAAGTTTGAAGTAACACCTCAGTCTTCTGGTTGGTGAAGTTTTCCAATTGTTAGCTCTCTGTTTGGGACCAGTGCAAGCCTTGTATATCTTTGTGTTAAACATGTCAGTGAATGGTGAATCACACAGTCTGTGGAAGTCATTCAATTATGGCAACCCCCCCCCCCCCACACACACACACACACACACATTCTGAAGTAAGTTAGCAGGCTCCTGTACTGCTTTGCACAAATCTTGATGCACTCTTTGCTACAGTGGCATGGGCAGAGACATAGCTGGCTCATCTAACACCCACAAGACTTTTGGTTTTACTGTAGCAAGCTGATTTCTACATTTGTCTTGGTTTACTATAGACATATCCACACACCACAGCTCTTCCATTGAAGAGAAAAAAAAAACTTCAACTTTTGCTATAGCAAGCCAATTGCTTGCTACATTTGTAGTAACTCACTTACTATAGACTTATCTACACCCCATCCCAGCTCTTCCACTGAAGAGAGAGAGAGAGGGAGAAGACTTCAGCTTTTACTATAGGAAGCAGATTACTTGCTACATTTTTAGCAATCACTTACTTCAGCCAGAGCCCTGCTCCCTTAAGCAAGAAGAAGAGCAAATAAATAAATAAAAAAACAAAAAAGGCTTATTCTTTTTTAAACTGTAGCATGTCGATATCAGATTGCTACATCTTCACACACATGATGTGCCTTTCTGTACTGACATTCAGAAATGCTGGTACAGAAAAAAAAAATGCAGAACTGCTCTTCCCAATCATGCTACCTGACACTTTGCAGTTCTGGGCATGGGCTCCCTACACCCCTTCCTACATCTCCTAACTGATGCCAGGCAGTAGTATACACCCCTTACAATACTTTGCTATGCCTGCCTGTGTACAGTAGTCTTTATGTCCATGTGTCTTCTCCTTCCATAGGTCCATGGTACCCATAGTCTGCGCCATTACCACAACTGGACATGACAGGTGTGGGTTTTCTGCCTTCAGTATTTTTATATCCTTTTCCAGAAAGTTATAAACGTGATGCCTGGTTTATTATCGCAAGGATGAAGCCCACAGTCCTGAATGTATAATCCTGGTAACATAATATAAAAGCTGATCTGATGAAGTCAAATTGATGGACGGAAGTGTGTATCATAAATAAAAGCTGAGTTATTCTGGTTACTCAGTTTAGTTGAAGTTTTCTTTAGTACTTTTATAGAAGAATTACTTTTTCATTTTTCCTCATATAACAAGGAAGTGATAATAGTTGGATGTTTTCATCAGACTCAGAATCACATTTATTGGCCAAGTATGCATGCATACAAGGAATATGACTGCCTTTTCACTGACTCTCCAAATATGAATTACATAAATGACATACATACAACTATTATGAACAAGGCAATGACTTACATGCAACTATTAAGAAAAAGAGAAAAAGTAAATATACATACATATATACATACAAGATGCAAAGTGCATCTTAGTGCAAAAAATATTGAAATAAACTCTGAAAGAAACAAGTATTAACAATATGTAAACAATACTGCAGAATCCTCGGAGGCTTGGGAAAAAGAATATCCCAACCTAATAAGCTGAGTAAACCATTTATGAACTTGATGGCCTGTGGGGGAAAAAAAACTGTTCTTATATCTGCTTGTTTTGGTGCATATTAATCTGTAACATCTGGCTAATGGCAATAGTTCAAAAAGATGTTGGCCTAGATGTGAAGGGCTGGTGATGATCTTGTCTGCCCTTTTCATGACTCTGGAATAGTATAGGTCTTGTAAGGAGGGCAAACTAGCAGAGACAGAGATCCAAAACACACTGTTATGCATGAGCTGGGAACAGACTCCATGACTGCTGTATAGAACTGAATCAACAGTTCCTGTGGGAGGTAGAACTTCTACAGAAAACAACTTGGCAAACAACTAATAAAACAAAAAACAGGTACCGGAGCAGTCGAACAGTCCAGATAGTAAGTTTATTACCAAAGTTTTAAGCACTTTTCTTCAGCTTGATCAGCTGACTTCTTCAGAAACAGTTAAAACCATTAAGTAGTTTCCTTATATATAGGAATTAAACAATTAACAAGTCCATTAACTCTAATTAAAACATATGAACATTTCCAATTTAAAATAACAGTAACCAGTTATTCTCGAGACTTAACAGTGGAAAAAACGAACAGTAAAAACATAATGATAAACTAAAAATGGTACACAACTACCCATGTTTACCCTGGGTTATAAGCAACAAACCAATACATGTTATTGTAACTAAAATATTTTAGATAAGGATAGAATTAAAATAAAAAAATTAAAATTAAAAATTAGTGTAAACCCTTTACCAAACAATAACTTAATAAAAGTGTGCTTAAACCAAATCACCTCTTAAGACTATTCAATTTCAAGACACTACTAATTAAACAAGAGTTATTCAGTCCGGGGTGGCAATAGGCATTTAACCTCAATTGCCAGGCTAGTTCTAGTTCCTCAAGTTTAAGTGGCCTTGGACCACCCCTACAATCAGTGTTCACTTGGTTGCTAACCACAAATTTAAAAGCATGGTTATTGTGAACAGAAATATGCTTAGCTAAGGCATTTTCATGTTTACACTTCCTTATGGCATATTGATGTTCGTACATTCTGTCCCGTAGTCTTCTCTCTGTTTTTCCTATATAGAAGGCTGGACAGGATGTACACTTAGCCAAGTATGTAATAAAGGTAGAGTTACAATTAAATCTACCCTTTAGTTTATAGGACATGCCGTTGATCTGAAAAAAGTTTGTTTCCTCCACATATCTACAGTAATTACAGTTATAACATTTGGTCATACCCGGATTTCATACTAAAGATGTATTATGGTTTTCCAAAAGTGTTTTAAGATTCTTACCTTTCCTAAATGTCACTTTAGGGCTTTCCCCTACTGCTTCATAAATCTGTGGGTACAACTTGAACAATTCCCAATTCTTCTGCAGTATAGTTAAACAAGCATAACTATCACTACTGAAGGTGGTAATAAAATTGGTCACATTTTTAATTTTAATTTCATTTACCTCCTGACTAGTAGTTACAAACTTATTTGTGGTATTCTCTTCTAATATGGTACCTATATTCATAGGGGTCATAATGTTCTTTACACATAGCAGTGGGTTATAGACGTTTTCACGTCTCTTATCCATCACTTCATGTATAAGTGTATCTAAGAGTAATTCAGGATAACCTTGATGTAAAAACATGCTTTTAAGTGTTTCGCACTCATCACAGAAGTCGTCGTCCAGGCTAGTCATTCTGGCTGCTCTTACCAGTTGGCCTTTGACGACAGACCTCTTTTGATGAAAGGGGTGGTTATTTGTAAAGTGGAGGAACGTGTTGGAATAGGTCTTTTTTCTAAATATCCTTGCTGTGAAGCAGTTCATAACGTAATTCTTGTTTAAGCATACGTCCAAGTAGGCAATACTGTCAGTATTAAACGTGGAAGTGAATTGGAGAAAATCAGTGGTGTTATTGATGTATTGCAATACCAATTCACTCTCACCCTCATCTCCATTAAATAAAATGAAGATGTCATCCAGGAACCTGGTATAAAAAATAAACCTGTTAAAGAAGTCATTGTTGTTAAAAATAAACTCAGATTCCCAGTACACCATGACTAAATTGGCTATACTACCCCCGCAGGGTGACCCCATTGCAACACCTACTTTTTGTAAGAAAAAGTCATTTTGAAATATAAAATAATTATTTGTAAGTACTAAATCAATAAATACAGACACTAAATTGATTTCCCTGTTGATTGCAAACACAAAGCAACCAACAGGGAAATTAATTTAGTGTCTATACTTATTGATTTAGTCATCATCATCATCTTCTTTCAGCTGTTCCCGTTAGGGGTCGCCACAGCAGATCACCTGTTTCCATTTCTTCCTGTCCTCTGCATCTTGCTCTGTCACACCAACCACCTGCATGTCCTCTCTCACCACATCCATAAACCTTATCTTAGGCCTTCCTCTTTTCCTGTTACCTGGTAGCTTCATCCTTAGCATCTTTTTCCCAATATACTCAGCATCCCTCCTCAGCACATGTCCAAACCAATGTAATCGTGCCTCTGTGGCTTTGTCTCCAAACCTTCCAACCTGGGCTGACCCTCTAATATACTTATTCCTAATCCTGTCCACCCTCGTCACACCCATTGCAAATCTTAACATCTTTATCTCTGCCACATCCAGCTGAAACTCCTGCCTTTTTGTCAGTGCCACTGTCTCCAACCCATATAACATAGCTGGTCTCACTACCCTCTTGTAGACCTTCCCTTTCACTCTTACTGGTACTCTGTCACAAATCACTGCTGACACTCTTCTCCACCCACTCCATCCTGCCTGTACTCTCTTCTTCACCTCTCTTCCACACTCATCATTACTCTGAACTATTGACCCCAAGTATTTAAGCTCATCCACCTTCGCCACCTCTACTCCTTGCATCCTTACCATTCCTCTATCCTCCCTCTCATTCACACACATATATTCTGTCTTAGTCCTGCTGATCTTCATTCCTCTTCTCTCTAGAGCATATCTCTATCTCTCCAGGGTCTCCTCCACCTGTTTCCTAGTCTCACTACAGATCACAATGTAATCTGCAAACATCATAGTCCATGGGGACTCCTGTCTGATCTCGTGTGTCAAATAATTATTTTATATTTCAAAATGACTTTTTCTTACAAAAAGTATGTGTTGCAATGGGGTCACCCTGTGGGGGTAGTATAGCCAATTTAGTCATGGCGTACTGGGAATCTGAGTTTATTTTTAACAACAATGACTTCTTTAACAGGTTTATTTTTTATACCAGATTCCTGGATGACATCTTCATTTTATTTAATGGAGATGAGGGTGAGAGTGAATTGGTATTGCAATACATCACTAACACCACTGATTTTCTCCAATTCACTTCCATGTTTAATGCTGACAGTATTGCCTACTTGGACGTATGCTTAAACAAGAATTACATTATGAACTGCTTCACAGCAAGGATATTTAGAAAAAAGACCTATTCCAACACGTTCCTCCACTTTACAAGTAACCATCCCTTTCATCAAAAGAGGTCTGTCGTCAAAGGCCAACTGGTAAGAGCAGCCAGAATGACTAGCCTTGACGACGACTTCCGTGATGAGTGCGAAACACTTAAAAGTATGTTTTTACATCGAGGTTATCCTGAATTACTCTTAGATACACTTATACATGAAGTGATGGATAAGAGACGTGAAAACGTCTATAACCCACTCCTATGTGTAAAGAACATTATGACCCCTATGAATTCAGGTACCATGTTAGAAGAGAATACCACAAATGAGTTTGTAACTACTAGTCAGGAGGTAAATGAAATTAAAATTAAAAATGCGACCAATTTTATTACCACCTTCAGTAGTGATAGTTATGCTTGTTTAACTATACTGCAGAAGAATTGGGATTTGTTCAAGTTGTACCCACAGATTTATGAAGCAGTAGGAGAAAGCCCTAAAGTGATATTTAGGAAAGGTAAGAATCTTAAAACACTTTTGGAAAACCATAATATATCTTTAGTACGAAATCCGGGTATGACCAAATGTTATAACTGTAATTACTGTAGATATGTGGAGGAAACAAACTTTTTTCAGATCAACGGCATGTCCTATAAACTAAAGGGTAGATTTAATTGTAACTCTACCTTTATTACATACTTGGCTAAGTGTACATCCTGTCCAGCCTTCTATATAGGAAAAACAGAGAGAAGACTATGGTACAGAATGTACAAACATCAATATGCCATAAGAAAGTGTAAACATGAAAATGCCTTAGCTAAGCATATTTCTAGTTCACAATAACCATGCTTTTAAATTTGCGGTTATCAACCAAGTGAACACTGATTGTAGGAGTGCTCCAAGGCCACTTAAACTTGAGGAACTAGAACTAGCCTGGCAAGTGAGGTTAAACGCCTATTGCCAGCCCGGACTGAATGACTCTTGTTCAATTAGTAGTGTCTTGAAATTGAATAGTCTTAAGAGGTGATTTGGTTTAAGCACACTTTTATTAAGTTATTGTTTGGTAAAGGGTTTACACTAATTTTTAATTTTTTATTTTAATTCTAACCTTATCTAAAATATTTTAGTTACAATAACATGTATTGGTTTGTTGCTTGCAACCCAGGGTAAACATGGGTAGTTGTGTACCATTTTTAGTTTATGATTATGTTTTTACTGTTCGTTTTTTCCACTGTTAAGTCTCGAGAATAACTGGTTACTGTTATTTTAAATTGGAAATGTTCATATGTTTTAATTAGAGTTAATGGACTTGTTAATTGCTTAATTCCTATATATAAGGAAACTACTTAATGGTTTTAACTGTTTCTGAAGAAGTCAGCTGATCAAGCTGACGAAAAGCGCTTAAAACTTTGGAGGTAGAACTTCCTCAGCTGTCACAGAAAATACATTAGTTTTTGTGCCTTTTTTATGATGGACCCTACATTGGTCTCCCACTTCAAGTCCCAGAAGGTTACAGAACCCAGAAACTTGAAGGATTCCACAACTGACACAGCAGTATTAAATATAAAGAGGGGGAATTATATTGTAGTACCACTCCTAAAGTCCACTGTCATCTCCATAGTTTTAAGAGAGTTCAGTTCCAGATTATTCTGACTACACCAAAGGGCCAGCTGCTCAACCTCCCACCTGAATGCAGACTCATCACCATTCCTGATGAGACTGATGATAGTTGTATCGTCTGCGTATTTAATAAGTTTGACAGAGGGGTCCTTAGAGGTGCAGTCATTAGTACAGAGAGAGAATAGCAGTGGGGAGAGCACACATCCTTGGGGGCACCTGTATTAATCATGCGATAGCTAGCTGTAAATTTCCCCAGTTTCACCTGTTGTTTCCTGTTGGTTAGAAAATTTGTGGTCCATTGATAGATAGAAGCAGGAATGGAAAGCTGGGAGAGTTTCAAGTGAAGAAGTTCTGGAATTATTGTATTAAATGCAGAGCTGAAGTCCACAAACAGAATCTTAGCATATGTCCCTGTGTTGTCAAGATGTTGCAAGATATAGTGCAGACCCATATTAACTGCATCATCCACTGACTGCTTCAAATTGAAGGGGGTCCAATGAGGGAGCTTCAAGTGACGTAATATCAGCCTCTCAAAAGTCTTCATGACCACTGATGTTAAAGCAACAGCCCTGTAGTCATTCAGTCCTGATATAGTGGACTTTTTAGGCACTGAAATGATTGTGGCTTGTTTGAATCATAAGAGAACTTCACACAGCTCTAATACTTTATTAAAAATCCAAGTAAGAACAGGAGCCAGTTGATCAGCACATGTTTTTACACAGGAGGGTGAGACCCCATCTGGTCCAGCTGCTTTCTTAATTTACTGTCTTTTAAAAAAATGATACACATCCTCCTCAGAGATAATTAATGCAGGCTGAATGTGAGAATGTGTGGAAGAGAGTGTCATATAAGTCTGAACCCTGACAGAGCTGTAACAGTGTCATTTGTAGCCTCAGGCTTATTAAACTTGCAGTAAAAAGCATTCAAGTCATCAGCCAGCTGGTAATTAGCTGCAGTATAGGGGGATGGTTTCCTGTAGTTTGTAATGTTTTGTAGACCTTTCCATACTGATGCAGAATCATTGGCTAAAAATTGTTCTTTCAGCCCTTCAAAATAGTTTTTTTAGCCACTTTGATTTCTTTTGTTAGTGTGTTCCCTGCCTGTCTAAAACGTTTTCTTTCCCCACTTCTATAGGTATCTTCCTTGGCCTGATGAAGCTACTTAAGCTTAGCAGTAAACCAGGGTTTGCTGTTGTTAAATTTTAACCAGGTCTTAGTGGAAACACACATATCTTCACAGAAGTTGACATAAGATGTTATTGTGTCTGGCAGTTAATGCAGGTTGGCAGCAGAATCTTCACAGATGCTCCAGTCTGTACAATCCAAGCTTTGCAGCTTTAGCTTTGCATCATCTTTTGCCACAGCTTTTCATGATGGGCATAGCTCTCTCCTCACATCTCTACTGCTGCTTAGGTAACATAACGTAGAAGACCTTCTTCTTCTTCTTCTTCTTTCGTTTTTTCCCGGTTAGGGGTCGCCACGCAGATGCTGAATTTCTGGACTTCCCCTCCCTGCAACACCCATGTTAGCAATTGTTCCTAGGTTTACACTGGTAGGGATATTCAGTATTCAAGATTTTTAGACATTCTGGTCCTCATCCTTGATGAAAGACTATAACTTCTACCATAATTGTCTTCCCATTTTCTGCCAGTGCTTTCAGTGGAATATGTAGTGCACTAAGCTTAATTCTTAAACCCTATCAATAATATTTCAGTGCTAAAAGTCTTTTCTGCCTGTCCTTTATCTGTTCTTCAATCTGTATTCCTGTACCCTTTCTAATTGATATTAAGACCCTTGTTTTTCACCCTCCTTCTAATCAACCAATGATACCTTCCTTTCCACTTTTCTTTGCAACCCATAACTGTTCTTTATGATTCTTGTTTGTTTCCTGTAACATTATTATCTGTCGATTACTCATATAAATAAACGTTTGAAATGTTTTTTTCCTGTTTATCAACCCATTAACATTCCAAAGTAATAGTTCAAATTGTGCCAGAGTATATTTTATTCTCCTTATGTTCTTTGTTTTTCTGTCACAAACTGATTCTTCATAGTCTGTTTCTACTACTTTTTGGGTCAATTAGTATACTTTTGCATAATATTGTTCCAAATGAACCAAATATATTATTAGAACACAGATTTCCCTCCCTACACAATAAATAAATAGTATATTAACTATATTCATAGTTTCTTAAGTAATAGAAGTGACGCAGTGCACAAACTGTAGTGCAAAGCTTCTTTCAGTCCTCTCTAATCAGACTTAAATTCCAATTTACTCCTCTGAGATGGAGAGCACTTTTTCTGTGATCTTTTTTCTTCACTTGTCAGCATTATTTTATTGCTGAATTATGTCCCTGTATCTCCTTTATTTTATCCAAAATTTTATTTTGGAAAACAGAAAAGAGCTTTATAGGAAATCTCTCCATTGAAGAGCCCCTACTTTGCTTTTCAACATTTGTTGACTGGTTGTTTGTTCCCTCACCAACTTCTTATTCCACCAGATCTTCTTTTCTTTTTCCAGTTCATCTTATGTCTGTCAAGGATCTGTGTAGTTTAGTTTATAATTCAAGTGAATAGAAGACTCAAAGTAATGCAGGAAACAATAACCCAAAACAAAGTTTTATTTTTTTTATGGAAGGAAGAAAAGCATTTCTGTTAGCCTGTGTTTTTCATGAAAAAATCATTTCCACATAAACCCTTATGTCACCAGTCTTTAAGACAGCTATTTTCCTCTACAAAATAATACAGGTCTTAGCTGATTTCACAATCCCAAATTAGGAATATTTACTCTAGCTACTCTTTCTATTTTAATATCAGCAAAAGAATGCCTATCCCATATACTGTGACATTTTCTCATAAAGTCTTTGTAGTCCTTCATTTTGGATTGCTCTGGTATAGTTGCAACCTCATATTCTCTCTTTGTGACCTATCATTGAGTTAATCCCGTTTCTTTTCCCTTTTTTCATATGTAATTCCTATTCCTCCATTTTCTTTCCTTTCATTTTCAGCAGTTTGCATATAGGTTCATAGGTCAATGCTAGACTAACTGCCCGGAAGACACATTTTAAGCCTAGCTAATAACCCCGAGGTCAGAATCAAACCTTGTACCTTGTGTCCATATGGTGATAACCTTAACCATTATACCAAAGCCACCTCCAATGAAGGCATCAGGAAAACAGCACCCTCATTCCTCTTTAAAAAGCACTGCAATATCAGCACTCCATTTACATGTTGCAGGAGTAAAATCACAGCCTTCTGCACCAAGGGCAAATATACTACCTGTTTTGCTACTAACACTCCATATATCAACTGTTTCCTCTGGATGCCTGGCTAGAAACTATTTCCTACAGCCTTCTGTTATTTGTCTGTATATATTCCAATAAGGAACCAGTTAGCTTGGAAATATCAGAATGCATTTGGTCATTTTTTTCTCCAGCGTGAATAGGAAATGTTATCCTTTAAATGCTCTTACTGTCTTTTCTCACTTCTGCTGTGCAACATTGCTTCCTATCTCTTACAGGGTTTTCACAATTGCTAATCCTTTAACTTTTCTCTTCTTTGATGACCTTCTGGACTTAATAGGCACTTCACTTACCAATTTCTGTTAACAATTTACAGTAGTTTTTGGGCTGTTTGTGTTTTAAACTGTTCTCTGTCCAGAGCTCTGTTTAAGCTGCTTCCAATACCACTCCCATCATGGAATCCTCTCTCAATCTTCCTCCTTATTTTTGCCTCAAACTCATGCGGCCTAGCTGTTAGGTCTTACTGCATGGCTTCCAATTTACTCTTCTTTAATTCATCTTGCTGGAACTGCATTGGTGCCATTTGCATTGTTACTGCATAGATCTTGGGTTCTTGTAGTTTCTCCTATTTCTCTGTGCTACTGTTAGGAATATTTATAGTGTTTCATCTCTGAGGGAAACTGACATCAGATAATCATTGCCCTTGCATTTGTTTGGATGGTGCAGTCATGGCTGCGTTGGATGTTTTCCATACACGTTTGCTTTTAACATTAGAAATAATTCGTAACCTTTCATTACCAACAGGGCTGCAGGCCTGGTCTAGAGAAAACTTAGGAAGTTCCAGAGTTTAGCAGTACTGGGTAGTGGTTTAGTACTTACTGTACTGGGTAGTTTCAAGTTATTAAAAGCAATACTGTTAACCTGAGCATTAACTTCTAGTTCCTGCGCAGGAGACAGCCCTTGTAAATTTTGTTAGCTGTTGGTTTCTCGGGGTTGGTGTGATTCCTTCTTGGATGCCTCTATCAAATACACATTTACATTTTTCCTTTTCTCTTTTCCCTTTTCCCTTAAAATGGAGTGGTGTGTTTATTTGATGAAGCTGCAGTAGTTTTGATTGTGAATAGTCTTAGTTGCATTTAGCTGCAGCTACTATTTTATCCTATGGGGAATATGCTGATGATTTCTACTTATTGACACGTTTTACATTTTGTTTTAATTACAGCAAAGTACATGATTAATAGTCTGAGTTTTGGAGTGGGTTTGACTTGCTTTCCTTACAGCCATGGCTTCTTGTTGATAAGGATTAAACATTCTAATCTGAGTAAAACTGACGTAGCTTGATATTGTTACACTTGGTCCCTTTTTTTGTAGCAAGATATTTGATCATGTACATCAAGCTATATTAGCCAGAAATGCTGCTCAAAAACAAAAATAATCATTCACAGTTCAACCGCAGTGATACTGGCAGCTTCTTCCTGATGACAGGATTACCTTATGTCATTCGCATTTTAACCTTATTAACTTGTTGGGCCAGTCCACACCAGAGTATCATAATTGAAATCAGTCTTACCACTACAAAAGCAAGTAGGAGATTAAATTGTGTGGCAGTACCCAGTATGAGTACTTAAACATATCTGCAACCTTGTGTCCAGATAACTGGCAGAAAAAAAAATATATGTATATTCAGATTCTGACCTAAAGTCTTTCATTCCTACCTCTGATAATTTCTGCAGTTTTTGGGATAATTTGTTTTATATTTCTTTATCTGATACTTGTAACATTGACTATAAGGTAAGTTATCTTTAATTTAGTAATAACAGTCTGTTTGCATTGTATTATTCATGTTCCCAGAGTAGGTATTTACTTTCTGATGGAAATCTAAGTCATTGCCCTCACGTTTGGAACAGCGGTATGGGAAAACAGTGACACTTGCTGAAGTGAGTGATGTGGGATTTAGAAACAGAATAATGCATTTGGCAGTTGACTGTCAGGGAAGTGAAAAAGATATGAAAAGATCAGAGCATAAGAGGGCTGTACACCATTCATCTGTAATGCTGACCAAATGATGCTGTCAGCAAATATTGCTGGCCATAGGTAGTAAGGCCAGAGAGCTAACTTGGAGGGTTCTAGGAGGCTGGTATTATGTGCTATAAAGTTATAATTTGTTTTAGAGAAGGAGTGTATAACACTGACTGAGTGCAAAGCATTACACGTCATGTGCCAACTTCAAAGTACTGGCGGCATTTAAGGTGAGTGTTTGTACATTGAAAATCTATGCAGCATTGCAGGCTGTGTGCTTTCTGGTTTGAGTGTTGCACAATATGAAGGACTGAAACAAAATACCTTTATTAATAGCTTTTTAAAACAACTATTTGATAAATCAGTATAGTTTTAATGAACTATCTGGTTGAATTCACCCTCAAGAAAGTTTTATAGGGCTGTCAAGTTATACTTGTATGGAAGTAATATTTGTTCATTCAGTCATTGTCTTACTCTTTTAACCCATTTAAGGGTTGGAGGGAGCCGGAACTTATCCTGAAACTCTCTGAGTGCAAGTCAAAGAAACTAAGCCTGAATGGGATGCAACGCAAGCTCAATGCAGAATGCTCACACTTGCTTACTGTCATATGGCACATACATCAATGGGCAATTTGGAGGAAAGCCAGTTTACCAGATACAGCACATCTTTGAGATCTGGGAGAAAACATAGCAACGACATGAAGATGCAGTGCAGAAAGCATACAAGCTAAGAACCAGACTGGAAAACCAAGTGCTGTGAGGCAGTAACACTATGCACTATGGCATTGTGACTCCCAGAAAGCAATGTTTTTCCACTTAATTGTGAACAGAAATATCTGAGTTTGGAATTGATATGACTGACTTGCAAATTCTCTAGCAGTCTTACTTATGGAGCTTTCAGCAACTGTACTGAAAAAAATCAATTGCAAATGAAACCAGTGTAGGGCAAATTGGAACAACGAATAAAAGAAGTTAAGGCTTTTTTGAAGGATATGTTGTAAAATATAAATTTTGCACTTTGTAGATGTTAATCTTTATTAGAAAATGAAGAAGTAAATGAAAGGTGAGCTTGGCAATGAGCACAATAATACTAATTTCATGAACTCTAATTGTACTCTGACTTAGGAATGGCATACATCCCTATCACAGACAGTATTCAAAACCCAAAACATTTAGGGGGACTAAAAAGACAAGCACTAAGTCAAGGAACTCATTGTGTGATGGAGGGGTCATTATATTTACAGTTTTAATTAGACTATTGATCCCATACTTGGCAAATGTTCAATAAAATCCTACATAGACACATGGAACTAGGAAGACTTTCTGGAAAGACTGCCAGGTCATGCTAGCATTTATAAGTCATCACAGCAAGAGGTTCCCCCATTCGATTCTCGGCTGGAGCACCTTCTGTGTGGAGTCTGCATGTCCTCCCCGCAGTCGAGTGGCATTCCAAAGACATTGAAGGTTGGGCATCAGGCTGGCACCTCGGCACTGTAAAAATCTACTGCCAATCATTAGCGGACCGGAGTTCTGCTGTGAAGAAGACTGTCAGTAAGTGATACCTGGAACTGCCAATTCTGCTAATGTATGATTAGCTACCATATTAGTTGATCTTTTCAGGCTAACATTCAACTAAACTAGGAGATGGTCAGTAACAAAACTCAAAAGGAGACACTGAAGAAGATACAATTCTCAGCATTGTTACAAACTGTCCAAGACTGCAAGAAACCACAACAGTGCCATTTATTACTGAAGAGGGAAAGAGAGAAGGCCACATTAAATGTGCCTGTCTGATATGATCTTATGGGCACACAAAGTGAAGTGTGTAAGAGCAAGAAATGTTTTCTGTATAACAAGCTCACATCATTACGGCAGCCCTTCAAAGTTAGTGTGACAGATTAAAAAAATAATACTAACCAATCAGACTGAGTAAGGAACATTAGTGCTATTAGAAATCAAGATATATACAAAATATGCTTATAAGTTTTTGGATATAGTCATCATTTACTTTAGTTTGATACCCTACGTGACAAACACACTGCCACACTAAGAAATCGAACAGTTATAATACAGTTTCTTTTAATAAAGTATGTGATTGTTTGTCTTTCGGCTTTTCCCAGTTAGGGGTCGCCACAGCGGAACTCTTGTCCACTAATGATTGTCAGTTGTTTTTTTATCATGTCGAGTCGCCAGCCCGACGCCCAACCTTCAACGAAGGCACGCCCATAAGTATAATGTTTTCTAATAAAGTAGTAGGTTTAGATTAGTTTTATTTTTAAACGCCTTTATTGAATCATCATTTGTGACAAAGGCAAATTTACATTTATACAAAAGTAATCAAACTGTATTAAATTAACATTAACAAACATTATACTACACATATATTGCTATATATCATATAAACTAAGCAACATTACATAAATTATTCAATTCCTGCCCCCTTTTTTAAACAAGAAACATCTTTATTAAACCATCACTTAGGACATAAGCAATCATAAATTTATGTAAATGAAAACAAACTTAGGTTTTTCAGTTTACATGGGCTGCAAAACACTTCCCTACATGAAATGTAGTATGTGAACTCTTGAGTAACAAGAGTTAAATTTCAGAGGACAACAATTGTGAAACTGTAAGCATATTTAGAATATCAAGGCTTTCAAAGAGTTTAGCCATTATCTCTAAAGCATTTACAAGTTACTTCTTTGAACAGGTGCAGAGAAAGGGACTTCTTGATCTAGGTAAGAGTATCTTAATGCCTTGTTTCATCTGGTAGTTTGTTCCAGAGAGCTGGACCTGTTTTTGAGAAGGATCTTTCATGATGACTGTTTTAAATGGAGGACAGTTGAGTAATTGAGTTCTCCTGGGAACTGTATTAGTGATGGTTGTGCGTTTTACAATCTATGTCTCTTTACTTTGTGTGTGTGTGTGTGTGTGTGTGTGTGTGTGTGTGTGTGTGTGTGTGTGTGTGTGTGTGTGTGTGTGTGTGTGTGTGTGTGTGCGTGCGTGTGTGTGTATGAGTGCATGTATTTGCTTTCACTAAAATAAGATAATATTTAAGGCTACTAGTCTGAAATACCTACAGTGCTACTGTTTATAGTTATGTAAGCAACATTAAACTTTTATTCAAAACTGAAAGGGCATAGTATGCTTGTTTTCTTTTTGTATATCATTCTATACATACCATTCAGACTGTCATATAATGATTGCCACAGCCACTTGGCAGTGTAAATGTTGGATCTAGATCATATGGTCATATTGACTAATGTTGATGCCACACCCTGACCCTATGTAAAAATGGGAAAAAATGAGGCTGATAATGGTGATGGAAACAGCTGTGAAGTCTATGTCATATATCTGTCCCTATTTTATTTCTCAAAAATCTATGGTTAGAATGGAAACATAAACTAAATCTTGAAACTAAGTAGGTCTTTCAGATTTTAGAATATATTTTACAGTGATAGGTCATTGCCTGTTCTCTTTGCAGTTCTGGTTGGATTATTCAGTCCAGTTTATCAATAACTTTGTAGCTAAGACTTTTATGAGCAGTAAGGAAATATATCCAAGGGGTTGTTGTTAGCTACAGAAATGTTGCTTTACATGGATATTCATAGAGCTCTCAGGTATTATACAGAAATGAGCAAGTCCATTAAATACTGTCATCAACTGTTTTATTTTTATGTAAGGAAAGCAGGGTCACCAGTAACCAAACTGACCTTTTCTAATTGGTTGCCTAATACTATGTTTTTCTGAGTAACACAAGACTTCAGTTAGGAAGGTTAGTGGATCCCTAAGATCAGCAATACCATGCAATCATCTGTTCATGTTCTGAAGTTTTGTAAACTGGCTATTAGGTCTAGAAGCAGAACAGGGTTCACTTCTACTGGGAATACTGTAGGCCAACTGTCTGGTTATGCAAACAGTAGGATAATGTGCTTGATACTCCCCTAAATCAAAATGATTTCCTGAAACAGTGATTTATCTGTCCCATTCAACAAATGCATACATAAATAAATGCATAAATAGATAAACAAAATGCAATCAGTTTTGTTCATAAAGGGTTTATAAAAAGATTGTTCCAAAGGTTTGCTATGCTTACTAGCTTTGTATTTGTTCTCTTTCTCTCTTCTCTTTCTTCTTTGTGTATCCTTACCTACCAACCTTCACTCACCAACTCTCTCTTTCTTTCTCCATGAAGCTTCTTCCTGCTTACTCCCTTCCCCTACTTATATCTTCTACCCATCTCTTTTTCTCTCCCTCTCTTTCTTCCCCTTCTGTCGACATGTTCAGTCTCTCTCACATTCACCTTACTCTATTCTCACTTCCATCTTACTCTTATCTTTCCAGTCTCTTTCCTTACTACATTAAACTATATCAGCTTTTGTCTCACCTCTTACTTTACTCTTTCAGGTCCGCATTCTGACTCACTCGTCTTATGTTTTAATCCACTTCTTTTTCTTCCCATAATCTTTTTCTTCTTTCGGCTTTTCCCAGTTAGGGGTCACCACAGCGGATCACCTGTTTCCATTTCTTCCTGTCCTCTGCATCTTGCTCTGTCACACCAACCACCTGCATGTCCTCTATAACAACATCCATAAACCTTAACTTAGGCCTTCCTCTTTTCCTCTTACCTGGCAGCTTCATCCTTAGCATCCTTTTCCCAATATACCCAGCATCCCTCCTCAGCACATGTCTAAACCAATGCAATATCGCCTCTCTGGCTTTGTCTCCAAACTGTCCAACCTGGGCTGACCCTCTAATATACTTATTCCTAATCCTGTCTACCCTTGTCACACGCAGTGCAAATCTTAACATCTTTAACTCTGCCACGTCCAGCTCTGACTCCTGCCTTTTTGTCAATACCACTGTCTCCAACCCATATAACATAGCTGGTCTCACTACCCTTTTGTAGACCTTCCCTTTCACTCTTACTGGTACTTGTCTGTCACAAATCACACGTGACACTCTTGTCCACCTTACCTGTACTCTCTTTTTCACCTCTCTTCCACACTCGCCATTACTCTGAACTGTTGATCCCAAGTATTTAAACTCATCCACCTTCACCAACTCTACTCCCAGCATCCTCACCATTCCTTTATCCACCCTTTCATTCACATACACATATTCCGTCTTAGTCCGGCTGACCATCATTCCTCTCCTCTCTAGAGCATATCTCCACCTCTCCAGGGTCAATAACTCTCCAAATATTGTTCCTTCTTACTGCAAATCATAATTTATTTTGTTTATGCTGTTGTTTATTTTGTATTATATTGATGTTTACTGTATTTGTAAATTACAAAAAATATTCTCTTACTGCTTTTAATATATTTTTACTTTTTCAACTTGTATGTTATTTATATTGTTCCTTTATTCACTATAATTGATTAATGTTTAATTATTGAAGTTTTTCTCCTCTGCTCTTTCCTGAAAAGGGATCCTGTATGGCCAGGTTGGAGTATTTCAGTTAACAAATGAAAATAAATAAATAAATAGACTGTCCGTCTGTCAACCTACCAATAGATATAAGATATTGTCGATATTTATTATTTCTTGGTTTTTTTTTCTCTGTTTGGCTTTGTTAGCCTGCCACAAGAACATTCACTGGTCCAGATTTGTTTCTATTTTACTTGGCATAAAAAAGAATAGAGAAAAACAAATGAAGTGCTATTTTATAATTCTCTGCTGACTTCTAATGGAAGCAGCTTGAGATTGCAACCATTGCATCTAGGAACGCCCAATCAAGAAGAGATCCATCCACCAGCAGCTGTATTCCAAATCATATAAATGATTTCTTACAACACTGATCCTGTTATTCTTACATCTAGCTGGACTTTCTATGTGCGCTCTGCCCTTTAGCACATCAGCTATCCATGTCACCCACAAAATGCACCTTATATACTCACATGAGGTTGCATATGACAGATGACTTTGTATTAACATAAATCCAAGAGGAAGGTAGTGGAAAGGAACAGCTCAGGCTAACACATCTCTTTCCTTCTTGGGCAGTTAGATCAGGACCAAGAAAAAACTACCACAGAGAAAGAATACTGAAAAGAAGTGTGTTTCAAAACTACAAAGTGGTAAGTTAGCCTGTTGTTACAGAAGTAGTATTCCCAACAGCAGTAATAGTAATAGTAATCCAGAGCTGAATAAAAACCTGGGTCCCAGATGTTCAGCCATGAAGAAGAGGAAGAGAACTCCTTAGCCCAGCTCACAGCTTAGGTTTCTACTTAAAACAGGTCCCTATTAAATGATCAAAGATGCATTCTTTCGAATGCGTCTTGATCGAACTTGAAAACACGAAAAGGCAAAATAGTGAAATGGCATATAAGCAGATTATTTCCCTGGAAAGAAATCGCTTGGCTGCTTCCATTACTTTGTCATTTTCGTGACTGTAGTGCAATCTCAGAGTTGGTATATTTAAGTAGGGGGGTGGGAGGCGAAGCCCCCCACTTTAAGGTAATGTTTTAAATTTTTGTTTTTTGGTTTTTTTTTGCGGAACAGCAATTTTTTTTCCCTTGAAAAAAAATCGCTGTTCTAAGCATTTGAGATTGTAAGCTTTCGCTTACATTGGTTCAATAAATCATCATTCGCTTCTTTAAACATTCGATGATTTGACATAGACCCCTCAAAGCTTGGTCACCATTATTCCAGATGGGAAACCTGCATCTGCTACAGCAGGTTAACCTATCACTTTGTAATCCTCAGACACATTTTCTGTATTCTTTATCTTATGGTTACTTTTTTTTTCTTGCTTCTTTTCTAGTTCTTGTATTTTTATAAATATTCTTCATATACTTAGGTACTAAAGACTGCACATTCATAGTTTAATTGGCCCTACTTGCTTTGTTCACACATACAGCAACTCATCTTGAGTTATCTTTTGATCATGTATTTGAATTCATAACTAAACCTAACTGGACCTTTTTATTTGCATAGATTATTTGAATGACGTTTTACTTAAGTAGTAATCATAGTCAAAGCTAGGATAACTTCAATAAATAGAATGCATACCCTGTATTCCAACCCTTGGAATAAGGAGGGATGATCCTGTTTAGGGCACCTTTCTGCTCATTTTTTCTTATAAGTGAAACTGTTGAATTAACCTTAGAATGGGGGGGGGGTCTAGATCACTTTATCAAACTGCTATTCAGCAAGTAACAATTCATCAAATGTCTGTTTGAATGGCATTTCAGCAAATGGTGAAAACTTTCCCAGGGTAAGGAAGCACTTCGCCAAGGGCACACTGGAACAGAAACCATACAAAATCAAACCCACCCAGGTGGTGGGCTTTGCCCCTAACTATATATACTAACACCGAGCTTGCACTATGGAGGGGAAAAGGGCAAATGTGGTGTTGTCCAAATGCTTCCTTACCCCAGGAAAGATTTCATTGTTCAATGAAATGGCGTTTGATAAACGGATCTGCAATTCGATAAAGTGATATAGACTGAAATAGGAGAACTGGACTTTTTTCCCCCGGTATATTTGCCTTCATGCTGTAGAAGTATGTTTTTTTTTCACTTTATTTATTGCACAATATGCATTTTAGATTTCCCTGCTGCTATCTTTTCAAACTACAGAAACTACAATAGAGAAGATGTGAGCTTGTTCCAGCTTGTACAAATATATGTGGCTATTTATGTGCGAGTCAGAAGAGTATGATAGCCAGGATCTGATTTTGTTAAAGTTTATTATTTCTGTGATTGCTGGGTATTTACGTAAATTAATTAGGGGACAGGATTTGCTTCATTGACTCACTTAGTCTCACATTATTCATGCTTTCTTAATTATTTATTTATTTATCAGCATTTTTTTACCGGGAAAGTCCGATTAGATAATTTTATCCATCTTCAGCAGAGGTCTGAGGAGAAGAACTCCATAAAAAATAAAAATAAAACATGGGAAATACATAGACATAGGTGAAAACTGACATCATATCACAATATATTATAAATATGTAGATTAATATGAATATTAATACACATACATGTAAATAATACGCATATACCATCGTTAAAACAAGATAAACGCAATATCATGTAGCACTGAAATGTTTTGACATGCTACAAGTGCACGAGTTTATTACTCACTCATAAAGCAAATATCAGAATTGAACATTTAAACAGTGGATAAGGAGGGGAGAATGATAAATAAGTATTTGTTAGAGGTACTAAGTGGAGTACCTATGGGAAACAGGAGAAATAAAGGGTAAACACAAGATTAAGAGTAAAGGAAATAAGAGAAAGAAAAATAAAGAAAAGAAAAGGAGAGATAGAGTATATCTAATGGGTATTAGAGGATTAGGAGCTGAAATTATTAGCTAGGAGAGCAGCCTGTGTAAACCCAGGAGTTTGAGAAAAATTATTATAGTTGCAGTTTAAATGTTTTGCCCTGACTGGTGCAGGGATTGTATTCAAGCCTTTTGCTACACAGTCTTATTTATTTTTATTTATTTACATTTGTTGACCAGGAATGTCCGACTGGATGTAGGTCCATTTTCAGCAGAGGCAAGGGGAGAAAAGCTCCACAGTTAAAATAAACAAACAGTAGTTATATTGGATTATATAGCGATTAACAATTTGATTAACATAGCAATTAATTACAAACATATTTACAGATGAAGAACATAGTACATCAGTAGACAACTAGAATCTTTATCTGTGAAGTACATAACAGACATTAACAAATGTTACAATAAGAAGTTCCTGCTGTATAATAAGTACTAGGCTTATGAGCATCTGAGCTTGCTATAATCAAGGTAGTTAGTGGGGTGAAAAGAAAGGTAGTGGTTGGATGGGGTGGATGATATTAGACTGGGAGTTGCAAGGGCATAGCCAGCATGTTTTTAGGTGCGCTTTTAGTAAAGTTTTGAAGTGGGTGCATGATGGTACGGAGGTAATTGTGGGTGGGAGGGTGTTCCATAATTTGACTACGGTGCAAGAGAATAGTGCTTCACCAGCAGAGTTATTGGCTTTAGTCTTCCAATGTACAACCTGTTCTTCTTTTCTACTAAAAGTCTTGCTTTGTACAGAATATAAACAGGTTGCTGACTGTTTCATGAGAATTATTGTTGAAGCCCTGCAGATGCTTAATTTTCTTATGGAAGTCAGTTTGTAAATAATTACTCATTACATGTTGTTTTTGGTGACTTAGCAGAAGCTGGAATCAGTTATCCCTGACCATAAAAGGGTCACTGTTACCAGTCTGCTGGGATGATATCACAATTTACTAAGTTCATCACCACAGAATAATTGTCTTTATCTTAATTCTTTGTTATGAAACATATTGTGTTGTCACATAATCTACTATCCCTCCCTTTGAGCTTAACTGTTCTTGAAGTCAGACAGTGCTTTATTTCTATTCTTTATCTTTCAGCTTGAAGGCTGCATAATTCATTCTGAGGGTGGATAACTATTACAGATTCATAATCTTCATGCTGGCATTTTTCCTTAGAATTTCATTTTTCATAATGTTCACTTTATATGTTCTCCAAAGTTAGAAATGATTGAAGCCAGAAGATTAGGCTGCTGTATGATATCACGACACACTTCATGTCAAAGAAAAACAACAATTATCATAAAGGCATTTATTTCACTTTTCATAGATTTGTCTTTTGAATCTAAAAAAAAAATCTTCATTAGAAGAGTTTAAGCCTGGGCTGAACCTCAGTGGTCTAAGGTGAACCATACAATAAGTCAGACTCCTTGGGTTGTACAGTTCAACCCAATTGCCAAGCAGTGCAGGAATCCGTAATGACATGTGGGGCATTCATTAGACAGGGTTCATATGAGGTGGCTTGTATATTTTGCTGCTCTTGCTTGAACAGTAAGGAGTTTTTACCCTCTTGAGAACCAAAGAACATTTGGATGGCACAGTAGTGCAGCGGTAGCGGTGTCGCCTTACAGCAAGAGGTTCTCCGGTTCAATTCTCGACTGGGGTGCCTTCTGTGTGGAGTCTGTATGTCCTGTGTGGGTTTCCTCTGGGTGCTCTGGTTTCCTCCCACGTTACAAAGACATGCATCTTGAGCATTTCTCCCCGGGCCTCCGCTGAAAATTGGCTTTGTTCCAAGTCGGACTTTCCTGGTTAACAAATGATAAATAAAATAAAAAAATGTATTTAGAGTGACTGTTTTGGTAAATAGTTCCACCATTTGGCTAAAGTGTACTCATATCAGATACCAACAGAAAATACTTCATTTCTGCCATAGTGCACTGCAGTCACACCAAATGAATTTGGAGTGCAGTGCTGTAAATTTTAATATTCACAATGACTTCCTGTAATGCCTTTCACTTTAAGCTAACACTTGAAGAAATGTACTTCAGAATGTGCTGAACGTAGTGTAGGTACCCGTTACTTCAATTAGGTGTCAGACGTTTAGTTTAGTGTTGAAACTTTACCTCAAGCATTTGATGTATTGAAAAAAAACATATTTTAGACACCTGAAGTATTTTATGTTTATTGTATTGCTGTCCATTGATGTTCTCTTACAGCTAGTCTGGATCATGCCTTTTCAAATGCTCCAAATTCTTCTATGTCTGAACAAGATTGCCCTCACCCTTTTGCTAATACTAATTATAATAGCAACCCTATTTTTCTTTTTATTCTTGAACTTAAACCCTACCTAATTCTAGCTCTAGCTTATATATATTTTTTTTACATTTTTTTGCAAAATAAACACCACACATGCATCATTGCATCGCTATTTATTTCATCATCTCCATTTTCTTCTTAGCAAATTTAAAAGGTATATCTTTGTTGGAATGTGAATAACATAAAATATCTGTAGATGATATGTCTTTCTCTCTGGATATAATGTTGCTTCTGTGAAAGAAAGTATTTTTTTAATCACGGCTGAGATGCACAGATTCCAAATTCATAAGCAAGTACCACAAGTGTCACTGTCACTTATAAATTTCACGGATGTTTAAACATGGCTTTTAGCGATAATTGAGCTTAAAAAGTAATTATTTTATTTGCTGTTTTATATCTTTATATTATTTTTAGTACAAAGAGTTGTATATAATAAAGTTTTTACTCCACTGAGCATTTAAACATTTTTTGAATCTTCATTGCTCACCTCAGTTTTTATTTTTTATTTCATATCATTGTCACTGCGGTGGTGGTGCTGCGGTAGAGTTGTCACCTCATAGCAAGACGTTGTCCCATTCGATTCTCAGCTAGAGTGACTTCTGTGTGGAGGCATACATGAATGGGGCGTGCCTTCATTAAAGGTTGTGTGTTAGGGATGGTAACCCGGTATGTAAAAATCCACTGCCAATCATTAGCAGACTGGAGTTCCGCTGTGGCAACCCCTAACTGGGAAAAGCCGAAAGACACAAAATTTCATATCATTGTCTGGCATCATGTTAAATTTCTGCATATTTCAAACCAAAGCTCTTTGGTTTAAAAAGTGCACTATACTGACTTTCTGATTTACTAGTAAATTAGCCAATGCATCATGAATAAAAAACATACTTGTGAAAGATAGTAAATGAAACATATAATTATATCAATATACCAGATCATAAAGTTTTTAATAATAATAATATTAAGTATATATGTGTGATGGTCGGGAGCCACAAGTGTGAACTATGGACTTCAGTTCTATTCTAGCTATGTCAGAAACTTCAAAGGCAGCACATAGCAATGTGCTGAACTGGTGGTTAACAGTGGCATATTTACTGAGCTGGGTGATATGTAGCTAATTTGTTGGCTGACAAATTCAGTTCCAACTTTGCCCACAACTCACATCCAGCCACCCCCAAGAAATACTCTCAAATATAACTCCTACAGCTATAAATAGAAATCATATCTTGGCTGAGCTCGCTAAAGCAAATAACAAGCCTCAATGAGCCCTGATAATATCACAGAATGCTTCCTGAATCATCTAAAATATGACTTATCAGAGACAATGGAGTCAGTATTTAACTACAGTCTTAACGCAGGCTTTGTGCCATGAGAATAGAGGACTATAACAGTTATCTCCCTTCATAAAGGCAGACCATCAACAGATCCCGGAAGCTACACACCATTTAGTCTAACTTGTCATATTTGCAAAGCCATGGAAATAATTATCATGGAAATGATCAATGAAGACATTGGAGACCTCTAGATATTGGATCCATGCCAGTTTGGCATCGCCAAAGGAATGACATACCTACTGAATTTGGTGGACTTCTTTAAAAAAGTCACCAAGGCGATGGATGAGGGTACATGGTGCATACTGCCTACTTTGATCTGACTAAGGCATTTGATACAATACCACACTCGGGCTTTGTTAACAAACTTATGAAATTAGGCATAAACACCTATATAATTTGCTGGATAACCAGGTAGCTCAATGATAGGACGCAGGAGGTTACGATCAGTCAGACCACCTCCACAAAGAAGCTGGTCACCAGTGGAGTCCCTCAGAGCTCCATGCTGAGCCCACTCCTCTTTGGCATCCACTTTTCAGAGGTCATAACCAATGTCAAATGCCTCTGGCTGACCAAATTACACAGATAATTGCAAATTGGGATTAGTCATAGAATCCATCCAAGTAAACATCCTAAAGAAGGGTCTAACACAGACAAATGACTGGTGCCAAAGCCAGTGCTTAAAACTTGGGTCTATATTATGTGATCGAAGAATCTCTTCTTCAAACACATAATAATCGACACATATACAGCGAACACTGTAAACCGCAAATGGCCACGTCCTCAAATTTTTTCCTTGGGAAAAAATTCAGTTGCCTGTTATCGGGAATTGCGCTTTTCATCAATGTAGAGTGATCTCGGAGTTGGTATATTTAGTTAGGGGGTATGGGAGGGGAAGCTCCCCCCATTTAATTAGTATTTTAAAGTTTGTTTTTTATTTTACGGCCACATTAATTTTTTCCCCAAGGAAAAAAATTCGAGGACATGACCATTCGTGATTTACAGTGTTTGCCGTATATGTGTCGATTATTATGTGTTTGAAGAAGACAGTCTTCGATCATATAATATAGCCCCTTAAATCCCAATGCCAAGAAATGCATTATATTACTTTTTGGGAAGTCAGCCACCCTGGGAAACTTCATCATCGATATAACATCCCTAGGAGTTGACTCACTAGTCAGGGATCTGGGAACTCATATAGATAGTAACCTAGCCTTCAACCAGCATGTGTCCAGGTAGTAAGCTAATCGTTCTGTGTTGCTAAACTCATAAGTAAGGGCATGGCATCCAGGTCCAGGGAAGTCATCATACTACTGAACTTGGCCCTCATCAGACCCTTCAGAGAATAAAATTCCCCGATATTACGTATTATCGCAACCAGATTCTAAACAACTCACTGTGACTTCACTTTTGGCTCATTTTCTAAACAGAAAACAAATCCTGTTTCTGTAAACAAGTCGAGGAAGCCATGAAATAAAACTTTGTTGGATAACAATAAAACTTTCACAGAAAAAAAAAACAATGGAATCTGTAAAATTTATCTCATTGTGTAGCTTTTCTCCATGGCTCTTTGATAACAAAGGGTTATTGCCTAGTTGGACATTCATGGTAAAGAAATGTCAAATAAATAAATAATCAATTAAATAAATTCAATTTTCTTTTTTCCCTTGTTCAGTTTAATGCTATTGTTCTACTAATGTGAAAGATGCCAGCATATTTTTGCTACACTACAGTTCTGTACCTCTTAAGAAGAGAGTCAAGGTAGCTGCCATGGATAAAAGGGAGTTTTAGGACAGTGTTGCATATTACTCACCACTCAAAGAAGTGAACCAGCACTTAGAAAAGAGAAGAAAAGATAAAAACATGATTGGGTTGGGGGAAATGACTGTAACTTGTTCGACAAAACAACCAAAATGTGTATTTTACCTTATCCTGATTAAGTACAGTTCCAAATGCCGCTTACGCATCCTTGATGAACACTAAAAATATTACAACACTGGGGAATCCATCTGTGTCTCTAACCCACTTGGCACATTTTCTAAACAGAAAAGAAATCCCACTTCTGTAAAGAACTCCAGCCAGCCATCAAATAAAACCTCATTGGATAACACTAAAACTTTGACAGGAAAAAAAGCAGAACCGGATCTTCATTTCAGAGGGCTGCTACACATTAGTCACGGATCAGGAGTACCTGATGTCACTCTCTAACATTGTAATGTCATGTCACAGAGTTCTTTGAAATCTGGTTGTGATAATATGGTTTTATTTTGTATGTACCTGACCAGACACATGCAGCAACTGGAATGTCTGGAAATGTTCTTTATAAAAAGAATACAAGGCATAAACACGATGTCCTATGCCAATTGTTTTAAATCCCTATGTCTATACTTGGCCTGCTACAGACTTCTGAGATGCGATCTATGCCTGGCTTACAAAGCATCCTTGGACCCTCCTCTGATGAACCTTTTGCAGATCTGAAAAATAAACACATCAGAACTACTAGATCCAAAGACCTAAATTTTGCTTGCAAAATGAACAGGACATGTTGGAGAGACAGATATGTATCTCAGAGAACTCCCATTTCATCCATATGAAATAAAGTCCTTCCCTAATCCTATTTAAGTATAACTTGGAGCATTGGCTGGGAAATTGGAACCTCACCCTTGGTCTAGCACTTGTGTCTGTGATGGACAGAGGCAACCTGTAAATAATTTCATAACCAGAAATCACATCAAGGCTTATATACCTATGAGCTTATAAATGATACTGTAGAGAGACTTGCAATTGAAGTGATAGACACAACTGCATGGAAAGCTTAACAAGGTATTTAGTAATAATAAAGAATGTTCTAAAGAGTACTAACTTAGAAGCCATGCAAAGACACACAAACTAATACTTCTATGTAAATGTGATAGGCAGGACACTGCAAACACTGCATATTGGAAGAGTGATGGTGGTACCAACCTATACAAAGAAAGGTATTTGCATCAGACAACCCAAAAGTCAGTAGGCTTGTGAGAAGACTAGGAGTATGCAGATACACACTCGGGTATAATTTTCACTGGAAATCAATAGGTATTTGCCATTGATAGTCTATCTGCAAAAGGAATGGTAGGATAAAGACCAAAAGAAGGCATCAAAATAGTGCAGTATCTTGTGATGCAAAAAGTAGGAAGCATGCAGGAAGTATTCAAGTATCTTTCATCATTCAGAAAAAAAAAATGGAAAAGAAATGACCAAGACAAATGAAGCATGTTTTAAAGAGAGAGAGAGAGAGAGAGAGAGAGAAGAAGAAGGTTTGTGGTTTGTGAAAGGACATATGTTTTCACAAAGCAGGTAGCAGGTATATGTGTGCTTCTCCCCAAACATGCACACATGAGCAAGAATGGCAGCTTATTTAAAAAAGATTAAGAGTGATAATATTGTATGATATGGTATATGTTTAAAAACTGTGTGGAAGTTATTGATTAAACACTGGAAATTTATTTAGCAGAGAAACTCGCAGAGAGGTAGACTAAAGAATTCCAGAACTCATATTTATTAGCTGTACATTTTAAGTATTAGGAAATGCTTTTGTTATGATGATTTGTATTTAACTGCTAATTTATTATATGTCTAAACAATGTTAACTTATTTTTTAACTGGTGATGTTACAGAGTCAGTGACCCTGGTATTCGTCATTTTCTGGAAGGGCCTTCAGGTTCAAAAGTCAGAGAACTGAACATTACAAACTGTTTCCGTGTCAGTGATATTACCCTTCTGAGAATAGCACAAAGGTAAGCAAAAGCACGTCTTTTTTTCTTTTTGTTGATTAAGTACAAACAGTGGTAACTTAAATGACCACTGATCCTGTTATCTTGCATATGGTTTCTTCTGATACTCAAGTATGTGTTATGCATGTATTTTAGTGTCCATTTCTCATTTCCACCTTCTTGATAGTGCACCCTGCTCACTTGTATTCCAATCAGTTCTTGTTGATAAGAAATCATTTGCTTCTTTGATATTGCTAGTTGAACTGGTAGTTTAGTTTACACCTTTGCTACTCTTTTAGCAGAATATGCATTTTCACATCCTGTCGACTTTCTCCTTTTCTCTGCTACTACTGTTTTCTTTCTGTCTTGCTCTGTCTCCAGTTGATGGGAAATTATATAGCTCTTTTCCTCTGTCTGTCATATTCAGGAATGTAGTTATCTTTATCATGTTGTCTTACTGTCATTTGGTCTTTAAAGAGTGCATCTTGAGTGAATTAATATAATCCTGACTGGATAAACCTTTGTGGCTAAGTCTGCATTATGTAACTCATCTTTTTGCCATACCTTTGTTCTGTTCTTATTAATTTTCCATGGGCAGTCCTTCAGTCTTTTCATGGTATAGTTAGCTAATTGTGTAGTACCTGGTGGGAAATAACATTTAAAATGGCCATCACAGAAGTAGACACAATGAATACCAGGATCAGTGCCTTATGCAGAGCTGTTTTTGGTAACACAACCCAGCTGCCTCAGCTCCTGTTCCATTACTGCTGAGTGTACATCAGTGACACCGCTTTTCCACTAACAGCAGAATTGTTATCTGTATGCAGGGCTTACCTTTATGCTTCACATCACAGGTCATTTCACAGCCAAGGGCTGGAGTCCATCAAGCCTTGCAATTTAACCTAATAACAATTGCCATAGTATTTGTCAAGACTAATTTTGAATTCTGATAAACTTTGACTGTGTTTTTTTAAGTACTATCAACAGATGCTAGGATTGCACAATCTATTTAGGGAATTAATTAATTACCCTTTTGTTCCTTTTGAGTGATCTTATCTGTTTTAGTTCCTTTGATCTGGACTTCCCATTTAGGACAAAGAGTCAGACAGAAACTATTTTCTGAAGCCCTGTATTGGTTGATGAGGTCACATCTCATCCTTGTATAACTTAAAGAAAAAAAAGCTTAACTTTTCTAATCTTTATTGATAATTTAGCCCATAAATGCCCGAGGTTTTCTTGCTAAATGAAGTCTTGTACATAAAGTCTAAAATATCTTATCTAATGCTTGTAACATGTTTTTGTATAAACTGTGAAGATTCTTGAACTGTTTAAAATTTGTAGTATTTAACTGTATAACAACTAGTAGCTGTATGTTAGTAGTCTAGTAATCTCGTGGAGCTTATCTCCCCGGGACTCAACTGAAAATGGACATAAATCCAGTTAGACGATCCCAGTCAACAAATGTGAAATAAAATAAAATAAATAAATAAATGTCTTTTGAATATGTTCAGTTTTCAGTGTATACAGTCCAGTAGCTGATGTATGGAGAGAGCTACAGTATTCAAGCCTTATTCTTATAAAACCATAATATAAACCATAACATGTTTGTGTTAAATTTTTAATCTTACAAAAGGCATTCTGAACATAAGCTCAGTCATCCATACTTAACAGAATTTTATCAAACTTGATATGCTCAGCATGTATAATATGTAATAATGATTTATGTATCAAGATGTATGACAAATAAGCATTGAAAAGGCAAGGTCAGAAAATAGACCCCTGAGAATCAATTTGGCATCTGTTGACGTTCATCATTAGATCAGTGTTACAGTAGCCTAAGCTATATGGGTTATGGTCAGCATTCAAAGCTCTAGGGCACCTTCCACATGCCCTAAACACTGAATAACTCTGGGAGAGCCATATGGAGTCAGGGGTTAGGACGCCAAACCATCAGAACACTCTTGCTGTTGAAGTGAGCTCTCCCTGTGAGTACAGATGATTGACATTTGGCTAGCATTTCACCAAGGCTAGGCAGTTATGTAACCTTCCTGACAATGCCTTCTACTTTATTTTTCTGAGGAAAGGTTAAAAAATGATACATTTAGGCTAGGGGTTGTGTTTTCAGTGGTTTCACTAAAAAAAATATACTTATTTTGCAAAAATACTGTTTTGAATTTTTTTTTTGTGAAAATGTATTTATTTATTTATTTTTTTTGTTGAAGACTAAAGATAGGGGCTTGGACTTGACATATTGGGAGTTGTCACTTAAAAATATACCTCAAAATTGTAATAATCCTGTCAGGTGTTTCATCGACTATTTAAGGCTTTCTTACTCAATTATCAAGCACTTTTCTTGGCTAAAACATGGAGTAAACTGCTGGCTCTTTGTTTTTCTCCTCCCTGTCCACAAAAAGAAGAAAGTTTATGGGAGTATTTGGGAGTCAAGCCAGCAGCCAAACTGCCTCAGCTGCCATTGGATGAGTGCTGTGACCAAATCAGGTACATCACACCACTTATCATTTTCTCTTAATTCTGCTGGTGTTGTTCCTTGAGAAGCTACTAAAGACTGGGAGATAAGCATATTCTCTGTGGCTGTTGGGGTGTCCTCTATGGGAAGGGAGGACCCACTCTTTTTGGTTTTGTAAGAGGGCACAAATGATGCTTTACCACAAAAGTAATTTAAAGAGTCTGATTTGTGGGAAAAAGATCCATCTTTGGTTCTTTTTTCTAGGGGGTATCTTAGGAAAAGAAAATGGAAAGTATGCATGTGTCTTCTGCTTCACAAGGATGGACTGGGAAGATTAAGTGGTTTGCTAATGATTTATTGAAAGCCTTTAACTCTTTGAATTCTGATTCCTCACTGTATTTTAAAATGAAAAGATTTCTTGTTCTTTTAAATACTGATTCCCAATTTGAAAGACAGAAATTAGATTATAACTGTATTTCTGTAGTACATATACACAGGAAGGGGAATCAGGTTTTAAAGAAAACTTTTTCTGAGGCTATATGCTTAATGTTGAAATGTGGCAATCATAATGCTGAGTTCTGTCACACTGAAAAAAAAGACTGAAAATGCAGGAGAAGAACAAATCTTGAACATCACTCTTCTTGATTCCAATTGTTTTTTGCTGGGGGCCAAGCCCGCTGCAGCTTTGAATGTGGCAGGCAAGCTCCCCACACTCACTGAACTAAAATACACCAATTCTGGGATCACCATACATCAGAGAAAAGAGAATATTCTGACAAATAGCTATCTGAGACTTGGTATATGCAAGTCATTTTTTGACAATTTCAAATGTTTATTGAAACTATAGCCAGAATGAAAGCTCCGTTTCCGTGAGAACCGAATGAAAATCAAATATCCAGTAAAAATATTATGACTTATTACAGCTGGATTTTCCTTGGACTCAAGCTGTTCCTCCTGTCTTAACAGCATTAGAGGATGTTTTCTTGACAGCCTTCAGTATGCCTGACAGTCTACCTCTGAAAAGTCTGATACATTATATAAGGTTCCCCAAACCCATAAATTTCTATTTTCAAGTCTCAGATCAGACCTTGCAGTTATTTCTTAGGCAAAACCATCTGTTGCCAAACATATTGTGAATGCTAACCCCATTCCTTCTGACAAAGATGGGAAAGCTTTTTATAGATTTGGGAAGAAAGTACATTCTTCTTCGACTCTAGCATTCAGAATTCTGAGTTGTCAGACTCATATGTCAAAATGTTTGCTGCTTTATAAAATATAACCTCCCTTCTTCAGAGATTAATGTATCTCTGAATTCTTTAATAGCCGCTGTTTGTCTGGTAAGCAAACAGCCTTTGAAGTGTTCCTGTGAATCTGCTGATGCTGTAACCAGATCAAAATCAGTTATGAGAAGGTTTGTTTGGATCAGTTATGAGAAGTTTTGCTTGGTTTTGTTCACATAATTTACCAGAGGATGTAAAAGCTGAGATCTTGAATGGTCCCCTAGATAGCAATGTATTGTCTGGCATCTCTTGTGCTGAGGTCCTTAAAAGATTTTATGAAAGAGAAAAGTTCATTCAGGGAGTGACTAGAATTTTTCAGTCTTCCTTGCCAAAGTTGAATAGGTCCTTTCCTTCCAGTTCAGGATCCTTTTATAATAAACAGAGCAAACAATATCAGCAAGATTCAGGCAAACATGCTTTCAAAAAGTCATCTATATTACCTTGTCAAAATCTATAAATATCGAATGGCATAAACATTGAAAATGCCATACATCGAAAGTGCAGCCCCCCACACCCCCCACTAATTATGTATACCAACTCCGAGCTCACACTACAGTGAGGAAAGAGCAAATTTTCTCTTCCCCACTGTACCATGATCCCGCAACAACACCTTCAATGTACGGCATTTTCGATGTTTATGCCGTTCGATACTTTCAACATTCAATGCAGTGAAGTAGACCCTTCAAAAAGCTATGGCAGGGAGGCTTGCAAAAACAGAAAAAAGAAAGGAGACTCCTAGAACCAAAGACAACCCAAAAAGGCAGACTGACTATATACTCTTCCACCCTGGGATGATGGGATCCCATTAAATCTTCACACAGTCTAGGTCTTCATTTTCCTCAGTGGCATGACAACTGGATTCTAAGAAACATTCAGAAAGGATACAATTTGCAGTGGTAGTCCCTTCATCCTTTTCAAGTGATTCGTCCTCATCTGCCAAGCTAATTACTTCATTTCCTCCAGTCCCGGAATAAATGCTTCTCTTGGGTCATAGAACCAGTTCATCCAGAATAAATAGATAAATAATTATTTTCAAGAATCTTCCTGGTGCCAACGAAGAACTTGGAGATCAGCCCTGGACCTTTCTTTTCTAAGCCTTCACATCAGTGTCCCAAAGTTCAGGATGATTTTCCTTCAGTAGCAAATACAACAAAGACCAAAAACCAGGAACCCAATGAATAAAATGTATTTCTTTCTGACGTCTCGGCATACACTGCCTTCTTGGAGGACACAATTGATTGAGTACTCCAAGAAGGCAGTGTATGCCGAGATGTCAGAGAGGAATACATTTCATTCATTGGGTTCCTGGTTTTTGGTCTTCATTCTATATGCTGCTTTCGTTTTGTTGCTTTGCTGTTGTTTTTGCTGCTGATTTTCCTTCAGTCTCTGTTAGCCCTCAGCTTTTTGGTAACTCTTGTTTTAAAAAATGGTTATCATCACATTACAATTTTCAAAAACTTCAAATATATTTTTAAGATTGTATGCGTCTGGCTTATATTTTCAGTTCTCTGCCCTACCCGTTGGACTATCTGCAGCTGCAAAGTTGTTTATAAAGTGCTTGCCATTAGTAATAGCTCATTGCAGATTACAAGGCATCCATATTTCTCTTATATTGACAGCTGTCTTATATTTGCAGGCTGTTTTTCAAGATGTCAAGAATCTCTTGCCTGTGTAAAGGGCCTCCTTCTCAGTCTGGGGATCCAGGTGAACTTGCAGGAATTTTCTCTCATTCCTTCTGACATGATAGTGTTTCTGGGATGTCTTTTGGATACACCCCTCATGAAGACATTTTTTTCCTCAGGAAAATGTAGACCTTTACAAGAAACAGCTTCTGATATTCTTGAACTAGTCTCTGATTTCAGCTAGGGAATATCTTAGAATTCCGGGTCTCATGGCCTCTATAATTCTCATTATTCCTCTGTCCAGACTTCATATGAGAAAAATTCAGTGATTCATGAAATCTTTTCAGATCCCAGTGTTGGGTTTGTCACTAGAGAGTTACTTTGGTAGGTGCACCAGTTATCTCGCAACACTGGTTTCCCATTCTCTCTTTCAGCTCCTACTCATTCTGTAACCACAGATACCTCAGATTTCTGTTTCCCAGGAAGTTAAAGTTTAGGGTAATACTGTCATATCTCCAGACCATCTTTGGACTCCAGGCCTCTGATGCTAATCACATAAATCACCTCAGTAACGTGGTACACAAACAGGGAGGAAACAGAGTATACCCCCTTTGTAGACTAGCTGTGGTAGCCTGTGACCTAGCAACTCATCACAACATGTCCCTTCAGTCGATATACATTCTGTCAGAGCAAAGCATTATTGCAGACAAACTGAGCAGGACCAGGACAGACCCTGAGGAATGGAAACTGAACCTGGGAGGTCTGCTAGGAATTGATCCTGCTGTGGGAAACTCCAAAAAACAGATGATTTTGCCTCCATTCAAAACAGACAGTTAAAAAAATTCTGTTCCAGGATTCCTTGCAAACAGGCTTAGAAGATAGATGCTTCTCATTGCCATGAACAGGAATGTTCCTGTATGCCTTTCTTCTCTTTCCATTGGAAACCAGGTCATACGAATGATCTCTTTTTGGCCTGGACAGCATTAGTTTTCTTCTTTTAAAAATAGACAAGGGCAATTACCACAAACTTCCTCACAGAATGAACTTACTCACACAAGACAGAGGTTGTTTGATATACTCCAACCTTCAACTTCTTCAGTTGACTGCTTAAATGATAGACTTTTAATACCTTTTAGGCACTTGTTTTCTGTGGTTGTGCAGCAGATTTTAAAGGATCCTAAGAAATCTGCCAGTAGAAGATCATATATGAGTAAGTGGACAGTATTTTCTAATTAGTGGCAAAGTAAGTACCAGGACTCTTTTAAGGCCCAGACACCTCTGGTGCTACAATATTTGTGTGCACTATTATCCTCTGGCCTTTCTTACTCTTCTGTCAAGACTGACCTCTCAGCCATCTCTCCTTGTCTGCCCATAAATTCCCCCTTATTACCAAGTTTTAAGTCAAACAGTTTTTGAAAAGGATTATGCATATCCGTCCATCTAGAAAACAGGTTGCTCCTTCTTGGGATCTCAGTTTTGCTCTGGAGAAGGTTATACTTCTTTCATCTGAATCATCTCAAGGGGCTGAAATGAAGTGCTTATCTTGGAAAACAGAGTTAATCATTGCTCTGATTTTTGCAAAAAGAGCATCCGAGCTAAAAGTTCTTATAGGGAGTCAACTTTAACTAATTTTTCATATTGATAGAGTATCCTTGAGAACAAGTCTTGCGTTCATGTCTAAAGTGGTTTCAGAGCACACTATGAGTCAAGCTATTCATTTCTCTCTGTCGCTCTCTCTCTCTCTCTCTCTCTCTCTCTCTCTCTCTCTGTGTTCTTCCCAGATCCAAAAAATAAAGGAGAATGGATTTTACATACACTGGATACTGACAGCCTCTCAGATACTATATTGACAGGAAAAACATCTTAAAGTGTTTGGATCAACTGTTTATTTCCTATGAAGATATGAAGAAGAAACAATTAATGTCAAATCAGACAATTTCCAAATATTTGTCATATGCTACTGCTTTTTGTTACTTTCACCATAGAAAGTCAATTCCAGGCAATGTCTGAGACTATTCTACCAGGCCTTTGGCTTCTTCTGTGGCTTTTTGGAAATGGGTGGACTCTAGAAGAATTCTAGAGGCAGAAACTTGGTTCTCTGTGCATATCTTTACAAAACATTAAAAAATAGATTTTCTTTCTCATTGGACCCCTGCTGAAAATGGATTTTGCACGTCCCATTCAGACTTTTGTGGTAAACAACTAACTAGCCAACTATCTAAATATCTAACTAAAATTTCCAGGGATAGAGTACATTTTAGTAAAACTATTTCCCAACGGCTCCTAGACTCTGACCATTCTTCCTCCTCACTTTATGTATATGCTCTGGTAATCTACCCACATATCTTAGGCTACTGCAACAATGATCTAATGATAAACATATTATAGATTTGTAAGTTAACTTTCAATAACAGTGGATGTTCAAATAAATCACTGTTGTGATAGGGACACTCAACCTTTATCCCTCTTTTTTATGTTATGCTTTTTGCCAGGGTGTGGATATTTTTTATTTCCATTTTTGTCTTCAGCATAAACCTAAAAGACAGTGCTAGGCTCCCTTACTTTGTGGCAAGAAAGCTGTAAATGTTTGGCTCCCTAACCACTAAATGTATATATCTTACCTCAAGCTGTTAAGCAGTTATGGCACATGGAAGCTGCCTTAAAACTTTGAATGCTGGTTGGTTGTCATACGCTTGGCGGGATATAACAAATATAGCTCAGGCTACTTCAATAGTTACATATTCAAATATCTACTATTATGGTAAATTAACTTACATAGCTGGAATTTTCCTTTTGTTCCATACCACTGCCTGCAACTTAGGCATTTTGCTGTCCAGTTTGCTAGAGTTTATATAGACTAAAATTATTTATCAGTAACTCTTGTTAGCAATGTCAAACTGAAAAGCAGTGTCAGTTTTGCATGTAGTGATGTTATAAAATATTTTATCCTGCAAGTGAAGTTTTCTAAACAATCCTGTGCTGATTTGTGATTTACTGTGCAGTTGTCTGTTAAGAGAAGATTTATTTTTGATTTATATTTTGTTGTTTTACCTCTCATTTTCACTGTTTGTTGTTTGAAAGGGATAGGTTTTAGACAGCCAAACCCTAACCATCCCAAAGGGTCTAGTCAGCTAGAAATTCTAGTAGACTGCAGAGAGCAATCCAGAGCCTATCTGAAACAATCCTTTGTTGTTTTTTTAATTTACTGATCTTTACTGTTTAAAGAGGTATGACTGCGAGTGATACCGAGTATAGGAATTCCAGCTTTGTGCAAAAAGAAGTCGCACTATCTACCTGTTATTAAAGTTCATTTGGTATTTTATCCTTAAACTAGCAGTTGTCTTCATTTACAAAGTGCTTACATATAGCTCTACTGCATTAGTTTGGATTGGAACCTCAATGTTTTCTTGTTCTTCACCAAGGATTGCTCTTTCTTTTATGTTTTTTTTTTTTGTGCAACTTTAACAACTGTTATGGTCAGAGCAATGACTTTATTCTACTTAATTTAATATTTAGTTGTATATTGTTTGCGTGATTTTTCTCATGGAAGTTGATTTAAAATCTCTTTGAGTTCTTTGGTAACTGATTTTGATTATATTTTTCTTTTACAATTCTTTATTCATTTGCAAATTTAAATGGATTCCTTAAATGTGTATGCCATTAATGATTTGCTAAAGCACAAGTATCTTGTACATTGTATTAAATGCTATGTGTATTTAAAGGTAGCATCTGATAACACTGGCAATCTGTGCTCCTTGTGTCAACAGCTGGATGATTTGCTTACCGTTATAAGTTGTAATGTAAATCTAGTCTTACTAATGAGGATTGCACTTGTGCAATTAGTACAGCTTGGAGAACTATTGCTACATATATTAATGAGTGGACTGATGTGATAAATAATGTTAGGCAAAGAGCAAACAGAACACATTTATAAAAGTAAGTATCTATTGTCAATAAAGATCACTCAACCCCTTTTGAACAAGATAATACCACTAATATCTTTTGAATTCATGATACAAATATTCAGTAGCCTGATGATTCAGAGCATACAGAAGAAAATAAATAAATAAAGGATGGAGTTCACAACAAATAACAAATTAGAAAAAGATAGTGATAAATGTTGATAAAGCAAAGAGACTACATACTAAAAATTACACTGCTTTGTTATGTAACACACAGATTATACCATTTTTTTACCAGAAAACCTTCACTCTAGAGAAAAAGGCATCGTTTTTCCAAAACAGAATGTAGAAAAAAAGAGGAAAGAGGCAGGTGAATAGGGAGAAATCAAAGTGGAACATGGATGGATTGAAGAATATTATTATTAAAAAAAAAGAGAAGAAAGACAGAAGTTGACTACAGAACTCAAGCTATGAATGTAGGAAGCCAGCTGGATGAGAATTGTATGAGTGCAAATGTAATAAGCAATGAATACAGTGGGATTAATGAGACTAATGGTGATGAAGATCAGAGAGAAGGTATAACTAAATTAGAAGTTGAAGATCCTTCAGATCTGGTCAGAAAACATATTCTTGAAATCAGAGATTCAATTATTAGAGGAACTGATGCTTACATTTGCAGAGATGATAATGAACATTGAATAGTGTTATGCTAGCCAGGAGCAAAAATAGAGGATGTGAGAAAGGCCTTACAATGCCTTAATGTTAGGACATATGGATCTGTTTTAGTTCATGTTGGTACAAATGATCTCATCTACAAGGATTCTCTGTCTCTTAATAGGAAACTTACAGCCCCCTTAGATAGAATAGCTTGTATATGTGTTAGGATATATTTTTCCACAAATACCAAATAGAAAGGAGAGTCATGTCACCATGAATGAAAAAAAATTGGGGTAAATACCTATATAAAAACAATGTCCCATTTTAAAAAATGAAAATGCATAGAGCTTTTTATTGGGAAATTTGCTATGTTACCACAAGACTGATGTTGTTATTGTTTGTAAAATTGCTTAAGGAACAATGACTGGACACCAGTTCTGTCAGGGTATAAATATTTTTACTGTAACAGACATTCTAACAAAAAATCAAGTGGAGGTGTTATGATAGGGATTAAATATTGTTCTGAGATCTGTGATTACTAGATGTTCATTGATAGCACTAATACAGTAGATTGTGTAACTGTGACAATAAAGACAACCCTGGAACATATACCAGTTGTTGGAGTGTGTAGACCACCAAAGCAAGTGCTGATGACCTAGAGCAATTCATACCTTTCTTGCATGAAACACAGAAGGGAATGATAACAGTGGCTGGGGATTTAATTTACCAGAAACAGACTAGAATATTATAGATTCAACAACATTAGTAAAGAAATTATTTACAATGTATGTCCAGGAACAATAGCTTCAGAATGTAAAAAAAATACCAGGAAATTGAACATACTAAACATTGTTTGCATTCCTGAAGGAATTACTATTACTTCATGTCAAATTTTATCACCATTGATGTGCAGTGATTGTGGAATTATAAAGGTTAATTTGTTGCTAGATAATTCCTCCAAACTGAAAACTAAACCAATGCACAGAGGATTAATAAAAGATTATATTAGGGAATGGAACATACTAGACATTATCTGTATTCCTAAAGGAATTATTGTTACTTCATGTCAAGTTTTATCACCATTGATGTGCAGTGATCATGGAATTATAAAGGTTAATTTGTTGCTAGATAATTCTTCCAAACTGAAATCTAAACCAACGCACATAAAATTAATAACAGATTATATGGAAGGAACACAGTGACTATCTACAAAATTAACTGGAATGATGTATTCAGTGGAAAAACTACAGAAAGAATGTGGAGCATTTTTAAAGAAAAACTGAATGCAAAAAAAAATGTTTAACATCAGGATCTAAGCACACAACTTCAGGAGGATATATTTTCATAAGAAAATGACACTTGTTTAAGGAGAGAGACAAAAAAATAAGAAATGGAAAAGAGGTCAAACTATGACTTTGGAAACAGAAATAGACAAGCTGGACAGACAAATTAAATATAGTATGAGACAAAATCAACATTTTGAAGAAAAAATATATAAAGATATTTTGCATATTAGGAAAACATTTTATAGATACATAAGATGTGGTAGGAGTAAAGACATATACATTGCTTATAAAATTAGATTATAAAATTAGTGTTTGTATTATAAAAATTGTTCTCAGATGCAATAGGTAACACATGTATTTACAAAATCTTATGCAAAGTTGTTTGGCTCCATAAAGAGTATGATAAATTGTCTTAGTGACATCCGGGTAACTTCAAATACTGAAATCAAATTAGACTATACTGAAAAGAGTAAAACAAACTGGATCCAAACAAAGTACATGGAAGACACAGAATTAGTAATAATGACCAGAGAACATTTCTGTATGAACTTGCAGTACCATTATATCTGTTATTTACAATGTTATATAAATATGGGGAGATTCCTTTAGACTGGAGACATACACTTGTTAAACCTGTTTTTAAGGGAAAGGGGAGTAGGACAAACCCAGAGTCATATATATTCAAAAAATTACTTTCATGTTGTGGAAGAATAATGGAGAGTGTTATATTGGATAAATTATACTCAGAAATGGAAAAGTTGAGATTTGAAACCATATATCATCTGTAACATGATGTTCTATAACAATATAATAATAGCTGTAAATGAAATACTGTGCTGTGACGTAATTTATATAGATTTAACTTCAGCTTTGGATAGGGTCATACACAAAATAAAGGTCAAAAGATCAGAACAACTGTGTACTGATGTACTTTTGATAAGACAGCTGCATGGCTTCTAAATAGGACATGATTTGTCAAAAGTCTTTGATACCATCTCCCACACCTTACTCATATCCCAACTTTCCATACTAAATCTCTCTCCCTCCACCATAGCCTAGTTTTCCAGCTACCTGTCCAACCGCCAACAAGCTGTCCAATGGAAAACTTCAACCTCCCCCTTCCTCCCTACACCCACAGGCATCCCTCAAGGTTCCGTTCTTGGCGCTCTACTCTTTAACTTGGTTATTAACAACTTTCACCACTCCATCCCAGAGTCATCTGTCATCCAATATGCAGACGACTCGACTATCTTCTGCTCAGCCTTCTCACCTTCTGAGCTCCTTGCAAAAACCCAGTTAGCCTTCTCTACAACCGAAACCTGGATGCAGTCCAGCCACTTAACTCTAAATGCAAATAAAACCAAACTAATGATCTTTTCCCCTACCAAAAACTCTATTATTGACAAAACCTCTTTCACTGTACAGAGCCAGAACAACTCCTCCCTTTGAAATCGTTCCCACCGAGCTTCTCGGCATCATCATTGATGATGAACTAAAATTTGATACCCACATCCACGCCACAATCAAAACAACCCACCAAAAGATAGGTCTCCTCTACAGACACAACCACTTCCTCAGCCCCTCTACCTGTCAAACCCTGGCATCCACCATCCTGCTCCCCTCCCTGATGTATGGTGCTCCTCTGTTCACAAATCTCGACCTCGGCTTACAATCCAAACTTAAATCCTGCTACCACAAGATCTGCAAATTTGCAGCCAATTCAAAAAACTCATCCCACCACTACCACTCCCCTCCTCACCCTCAATTGGCTTGAACTCCCCAACTACCTCAGTTACCTACAGCTCACCATTGCCCACAAGCTCATCTTTAAACCCACAAACTGCCCATCTCTCATTACATCCTCAAAACCCTATATACACAACCGCCAGCTCAGATCCACAAACCAGCATGACCTCCTGGCCACCTACTACTGTCCTACTCCTTAGCCAAGCAGTGGAACTCCCCCCTCCCCCACCTTCTCAATCTTCCAAACCATACCAATTTCAAATCTCAGCTATTCTTTCATCTATCAGCCAAATGGGAATGCCCATGTCACGCTCCAACATAAACCCCTCTCCACCCATCTCTTTCTACCCTGCACTGAAATCATTACCATTTACCAATTCTGTTGCTTAATCTCAACCTAAAACAGTCTCGCCATACCAGGGACTGATTTTTCACTCTGCTCTCTAATGTACTATATTTTTATAATCCAATTTTCTTGTACTCTCTCCATGCAAAATGGTCCACCTAACTTGCAAAGGGCTAGTAGCTACTTGTTTAATGAATACTTACAAAGAGCTTATTTGACAAAATAATGTCTTTTTCTGCAAATTTTCAGTTTACCCAACCTCCAAAAGGGGTAGTAACCTTCTGTTTAAATGTTAACTCACTAAAAGCTTATTACATAGTGTATTATATTTCTGTAAATGTTTTAATTGTTCTGTACAAATCTTTGTTATTCTTTTGTAACATGTAATATGTAACTTGCAATATTTGGAGCTTTTCTCCCCGGGCCTCCACTGAAAATGGGCCCTTTATGGCCCAGTGGACTTCCTGGTCATCAAACTTAAATAAATAAATTAAATAAATAAAAGAAATTATAAGGATTATACAGCAATTGGACAGGTGAAATTTGAGGTTATAGTCAGGATGTCCCACAGGGCTGTATCTTAGGACCATACTTATTTAGATAGTATCTGATCTTGTTTTCATGTATTCTGTATGCAGATAACTTCAAAATGGATAAACTGACTACATGTGTTACAGATAGGGCATGCCTGCAACTAAACTGACTATTTGGGCACAGGAGAATAATATACTGATAAATACATCAAAAACTAAGTATACAAGATTTGGGAGACATAAATTGAAAGATGACTATTTATTACAGCACCCAATAATTGAAGCTGTAGATTTATTAAAGGATCTGGGTATATCCGTAGCTCCAGCATTAAGTTTTTCTAATCATATCAACCAATTGGTTAATGATTGTTATAGAACTATAGGTTGTATAAAAAAGTTTATAATGTCTAGGAAATCAGAAGTGTTGTAGTCATTGTTAGCTACATTAGATGTAAACTTAATTATGGAATAACAATATAGAAGCCTTAAAGGAAAGTATGAGGAAACTGGAAAAGTACAGCTGGAATATACCATGGGTATCCATGGATGTGAAAATTTTATTTATTATGAAAGTCTAAAATATCTGAATTTGTACAGATATTTAAGAGGAGACCTTATTCAGGTATATAAGGCATTTAGACACAACTGCCTCTGGGAATGGCTGGATTATCAAAAAATAGTAGAGTATAATCAGACAGCCTATGTAGAAGACGCTATAAAAATGAGAATTGTACTAATTGGTTCCATGAAAGAGAGCAGCTGATGCAACGAACAGACTGCCAAACTACATTAAAGCAAGCACTAGTTTATATATTTTTAAAAACAGCCTGTAAACTTATTATGGGAACAACTGTTTTGGTATATTGGCAGACTAGAAGGGCATTATTGCCTCTGCTTGAAATATTTGTATGCATTTATGTATGTATGCATGCATGCAAGCATGTATTTCTGTGCTGTAAGCGTGTTAATAGATTTAAAATCTTTTTCATAGGTTCATAGGTAGGTACTAGGCTATCAGCCCAAGGGCCTATGTAAGCCTAACCAACAAGGTTCCCTGGCTTACACCACCCGAGAAAGTTAATTTCCTGTGCCCCTGCCTGGTCATTTTTTCTCTGAGGAATGACCCACCTGGGGGGGCTAAAGCAAGATTTAGCTCCCCAAACTTTCAGAATGTATGCAGGCAGAAGACGGAACCTAGCAGTTTCAGGGGATATAGACTGTGAATTCCTTCTCTGTCTGCAGTGGGAGAGTCTACCTGCAGGGTCAAGCAAGGTTCAAATGAAAATCCTGTGTGAATAGGGCATGAAAATGAAGAAGGAGCAAATGTTCCTGTGGAGATTAAGTGAACATAAGTGGTTGTATGTAGAGGAATAGGAAAATAAGTGACAAAAACAAATATAACTTTATCACTGGGTTCTGTTCTGGAGCACAACATTAGCAGGCAGTGCTACAACCAAAGACCAAATTATTGAATAACTTTTTACTGTTTGAAATGCAATGAATCTTTAGTCAGTGAAAGAGAAAAATCAAAGTTTTTTTGTTTCACAGCCATTGAGCACATTCTTTTTTTTTTAATGGAACAATCCTCTTACCAAGAAAGTAATTTTTGTTTCAGTCAACAAGAATGCCTTCAATGATGTGAAGATGTTATATAAAGCATCTTTCCTAGCTAATGCATCCTTATGACGTGCAACAAGGAGAACTTAATACTTGCCTATGTTGAGAGGCAGTGCATTTTCCCAGGCATAAAAACAGGCAGCATAAGCATCTTACTTTTCAGAACAGTTTTCCCTACTTATTTTCTCATTGAAGAATATAAGAGAAATCAACCTTTATAGAAATATGTAGAACTTTTACTAGATTATGCTGTTTGGGTGGTATTTGGTTTAGATTATATCCATCCCATGCTCTTTATTTTTTGTTGACATTTTAAGGTAGTGTTGATTGTGAGGAAATGTGGAAAGTTTCTAAGTATCAGCATTTGTGTAGGGTAGGAAGTCCAGGCAAATTCCTAAACTGAAACTGCACTTGGACTTCCAGCCTAGATGCCATTGTTTAACTTGGGTCAGATTATACTGCTTACTCAGCTTTAAATGCTATTGTGCATTTCCATTTCTATGAGGAACACAGTGGTATTTACCACTGATCTCACTGATGCAGATGATTTAGTTTAAATTACTAAAACTTCGAGGCACGAAAATGCAACTTCTGATTTTGGCTGCATTTCCACAAGCTTGAGTCATATGATGGTGTTCTGATGGGTGTGGCTTTTTCTGTTATAGTCCAATTATAGTTCACAAAGTGCATTAATTTAAAGACGTTTCATCACATAGGCTATAGCGGATGAGGTACAAAACAGTATAAAGGAAAAACTGCAAACAGGCACAATAGACACTCATTCTTATCATTTAATAATAGCACATATAATTGCAGCTAAAACCAGTAATGGAGTCTGACAGCTAAGCAGGGCTTCAGCCACTGTTAGGCAGCGTTTCTAATCATTGTTACCATATAAACTGCTGTCCAGACAGGAGCAAGTCACCCATTTCTGAATGAATACAGAAACAATGCACCAGAAGATTTAGGTGCTTTGTGCTAGAGGAGAGGTGAAGCCAGTGTAAATCAGAGGCATAATGGATGTGACAATCCTGGCCACCAAACCATTCCAGACCTCCAAAGGGAATGCTACTTGTATATCAAAAGCAACCTACTTTTGGATCCTTCAGCATTTCTTGTGCATATATATCACCTATGCTAGTATCCTCAGCAGCAATGACTTCCAGTCTATGAGGCTTTGCAAGTTATGGGAGGAAGGGTCACAGCATGTTCAGATGCAGGTGATGAAGGCATAGCTGCTATGTCACTTTGTATTGTTCTTCAAAATAGTTGCATTTTTAAATCAGTATCAGTATGACCGTGAAATCTCATATCACCCAAAGTATTTCCAGATTTTCAGTGAAAGAGCATTATCATAGTAGCCTAAGTTAAATGCATTCTACTCCTGAGGACTGGCGAGCTTTCAAAGCTAAAGTATACCTCCTATGCAGTCTAATTGTCAGCAACTTCAGCATAGCTCCACATTAAGGCATTTGGGGTGCAAAAATCTTCAGAATTTTTTTTCCACTGAAAAGTACTCCTTCGACTGGTGGAACTGTTGGTCAGCTAGCAATTGTTCAAGGCTGAGCAGATAAGTCCCCTGTCAGGGAAACCTACCACTAATTTTATTTTTCTGCAGAAAATGTTTGCTTTTCTGAATGAAATATATGGTTTTGTTAGAAAATGTATTGTTTTTGGATTATCATTGCATTCCTAAGGGAGTCTATGTGTAAATGTTTATTTGGACGTTTTTGAGAGAAATTCTGTTTTTGATGAGAATTTTACTTTTTTTTCTCAAGTTTTGTATAATTGTATATTGGGGAAAGCATACTCTATAGTGGAGGACTGTCAGTGGCTTAGTTAACTCAGATCAAATATAGATCACTGTTTCAGTCACCTGTGATATATGGATCCTACCCCCACTGCAACCATCCAACTTCTAAAACCAAAGGACACCTTCCACATGCTCCAGCTATCAAGAGATTGAGCAAAGCTCCATAAAAAAGACAGTTGGAGTGTGTAAAGCTTCAGATATCTTTTGGCACTGAAGAGAGCACTCTTTCAGTGGGCCCTGAGAAACTGTTGGTCAGCTATAGATCTTCAAAAGCTGGGCAGGTAAGTCCCTACTGGAGAAAGCCTTCTGTTAACTTATTTTATGAACAAAATTTGTATTTTTCTGTAAAAATAATTGTACCTAGCTAGCAAACTGTAAGTGTAAGGATTGTCATTCCATTTCTAAAGGAGTTGTTTTATCAATGCTTATGTGAATTTGACAGACATTTTACTTAGATTGTAAACTTTTCTGTTTTTGTAGCAGGTTGCTGTGCTTAAGGGGAAAGTACAGTTGTGTACACTTACCATAAATGTAGATGTTCGAGTGTATTCACTGCTGCAGTCATTACATTTGGGTTATCTGCTTGCAGGTAGCCCTCAGTCAGCCTGATTAACAAAGTTTTGGGTCCTGCATCAGTTGCTGTCCCTTCTTCCATGACGTCTGGTTGTCAGGGGTATAAAACATGCAGCCGATGCCATTACATCAGTTTTTCTTGCCCCAGATGTCAGGTGCCCTCCTAATGGGAAGCAATTAAATATAAAAGTACAATGATACACCTCCAACAAAAAAGCAAATACACCAAAAAGGCTTTTAAGCATAGTAAAGGAAAGTAGAGGTATAGCCAAAATAAATTAGGGGACTGGAGGGAGGGAAACCAGGAATGCAACAGTGGATACACTCAAACATCTACATTTATGGTAAGTGTGCACAACTGAACTATGTTCTTCATGTTTCACTGTTGCAGTCATTACATTTGGGTAGATTCCCAAAGCTATGGTTGGGAGGTGGAATTTAGATAGCATTAGGACCAGCTATAAGGCCCTGCAAGACTGCAGTGGCAAAGCCAGCTCTGGATTTAGAGAAAATTGGCAAATGATAATGCTTGGTGAAAGTATATACAGAACTCCAGGCTGCAGCTTCTAGGATGTCCCTGGTAGGGACACCTCTGAGAAAGGCTGTAGAGGTAGATGCAGCCCTGGTGGAGTGAGGTCTGATCCCCTGGGGGATAGGTTTTCCATGGAGCTTATAGCAGAATGGCTTATCCATTTAGAAATGGTTTGCTTTGAAATAGCCTTCCCCTCTGCCCCTGCAGCAAATGCCACCAGCAGTTGTTCAGATTTCCTTTGAGGTTTAGTCCTGTCCAAGTAGAATCTAAGTTGTCTGTGCACATCTAAGGAATGCAGTATCTGTTCCCCTTTATTCTGTGGATTGGGAAAGAAGGTTGGCAAATGAATGGACTGATTAAGAGCCACACTGGATACCACCTTGGGCATGAAGGATGGATTGGGTCTGAGGTACACCCTATCCACATGAAAGATGATGAAAGGCTCCACTGCCATAAGGGCCTGTAAAAAGATACCCTTTTAGCTGAAGTGAGTGCTAAAAGGAAAGCTGTTTTCCAAGAAAGAAATTTTAAGTCTGCAGTAGCAGCTGGCTCAAAAGGAGGTAGAGTGAGTTTCTCCAAGACAAAGTTAAGGTCCTGGGCTGGGATTGGAGCTCTCCTGGGTGGTCCCAAAGTTTTGGCCCCTTTGAGGAACTGCTTGAGCAGTGGATGAGAGAAGAGGGGTGGTTCTGTGTTATAATGAGCTGAAATGGCTGAGGCCTGGATTTTAATGGAGGAAAAAGACAGGCTGTTGTGAAGCATCTCAGTTAAGTATTGTAAAATCTAAGGTAAATTTGGTGCTGCTGTGCTGATCCCTAGAGAGTGGTTCCAGGCACAGAATCTTTTCCATTTTTCAGCATAAGATTTTCTAATACTAGGCCTCCTTGCCTCTAAAATTATATCTATCATAGGTTTACTGAAGGATGGTAAAGGAAAGATTATGTAATTAGCCAGGCTGCAAGGTTCAGTGTTATAAGCTGAGGGTGCAGAATCTGGTTCTCCTGCTGAGATAACAGGGAAGGAGTCTGAGGCAGGTGTCATGGGGATAACCATGACACACTGCGCAGGAGGAGTATCAGTGTTGGCATGGCCAGTCTGGAGCAATCAAAATCATCCTTGGTTTGTCCTGTTTGATTTTTAGTAGTACTTTGGAGAGCAGAGGCAGAGGGGGGAAGGCATAGACTGATAGGTTTTTCCAGCTGAAAGACAGAGCATTCACTTTCCAAGCTTGTTTGTGGGGAGTCCTTGTGCAAAATTTGTCCAATTGGTAGTTCTGGGGAGAGGTAAACAGGTCTATATCTGGGCTCGTCCATTTGCTTGTCAACATGTTGAAAATCCTTGGTCCCAGTGTCCACTCGTGTGGGTCCATGAGGTTTCTGCTTAGTCCGTCTGCCTGTGTATTTAATTTTCCTGGACAGGAATTGAGCTTGTAGGTGCACTTGGTAGCTCAAGGCTGTGTTGCACAATGCCATGGCTAGTCTGCAGAGGGGGTAAGAATGCGTACCACCCCCCTGCTTGTTTATGTACCACATAACAGTGGTGTTGTCCATCTTTACCATTAGTTGTCCTGGAATAATGTGGTCCTTGAAGGCTGTCAGAGCATTCTGTACAGCTAGCATTTCTTTTTGATTGATATGCAGGTGAATTTGATTTGGGTTCCATTTGCCCAGAATGCACTTCCCTGCCAGTTGAGCCCCCCATGCATAGTCTGATGCATCTGTTGTTAGGGTTTGGGTGGCATGGGGTGGTGTGAAAGGTAGTCCCTTGTTTTGGTGGCAATCCTCTGCCCACCAAAGGAACTCTAGGTGTAGGCAAGGTAAGATAGGAATCATTGTTTCTAGATCCTAAGAATGTTGACACCATAGGCTTTTTAGATACCACTGTAGTTTCCTCATATGCAGTCTTGCATATGGAATTAGAAGAATGCAGGAGGCCATGAACCCCAAGGCTTGCAGTATTTGTCTTGCAGATAGCAGGGTTTTTGTGGCCACTTGTTTGAAGTAGGTTGTCAAATGAATTTGTTTCTCTGGTATGAGGTAAGCCATCTGGGAAGTTGTACTCAAGCTTGCTCCCAAGAATATAATTTGTTGACAGGGTACCAGGTGTGATTTCTTTTCATTTATGGTGTATCCCAAAGAAGTTATAACCCTTTGTACAAAGGCCAGATGATTCAAAAGTATGTCCTGGCTTTCTGTCTGAATTAGACAATCGTCCAGGTATGGGTATATTTAAATACTTCTTTGCCTGCAAAATTCAATAACTGGAGCTAGGCACTTTGTGAATACCCTGGGTGCAGTAGATAAGCCAAAGGGCAGTGCAGAGAACTGATAGTGCGTGTCACCCGCTTTGAAGCGTATGTATCTTATGCAAGATTCCCTGATTGGGATGTGCAGGTATGCTTCTTTTAAATCTAGTGTTGCCAACCAGGCATCTTTGCCTAGCATAGGAAGTAATTGGTGAAGAGTCAGCATCTAGAATTTTGGAATCTCCAAAAAGGTGTTTAGAGTAGACAGTTCCAGGATAGGATGTCATGAATTGTCTTTTCTGGGTACCAGGAAAAGTCTCGAGTAGAAACCTTGTCCCTTTTCCTCTTCTGGTACCAGTTGAATAGCCCCCATGCTTAAGAGAGAAGGTACTTGTTTTTGGGCCTCTGCCCACTGATTTGGGGGTAGGTCCGGCCCCCGCTTGGTATTGGCAACGTGTGGAAGTGAAATCTGTATCCCTGAGACACTATATTTAAAACCCATTTGTCCTGGGTAATGAGTTTCCAATTCTTTGCTTGAAGAGCAATCTTTCCCCCCAAAGGGCAGTCAGTTGATAAGTGCTTGGAAATTTTAAAAGGAAGTCATTGAGACAGTTTACCATAGTGGAGAGTCTTATTATTCCCAGATTTGGAAGTGGAGGCCCCCCCACTGCTTAGTTCTGTGTGTCCCCTGGGACTGAAACCTGGGGTTTTTGCTGTGTCTGGGTTTGGCTTGAGAAGACCTGGAAGGGGCTGGAAAGGACCAATTCTTAGAGGGCCAGTGCCTACTAAATCTAGGAGGCTGAACTTGTAAAAAATCTTTAACACTTTGCATAGATTTAGCTTTATCTTCCATCTTTTTAAGAACTTCCTCAGCCTTGTTGCCAAACAGGTGGTCCTGATTTAAAGGAGCATCCAACAATTTAGCTTTAACATGATCAGGCAAAGATTGCTCCTTAAGCCAAGCATGCCTTCTGAGCACAGACCCAGTAATAGCAGCCCTGCAAGAGGCCTCTAATGAATCAAAACCGCATTGCAAAGTATGTTTTCCAATTTGTTCAGCAGAATGCATTAAATCCTGTAATTCTTTATTTTCCACACAGTCAGGAATCAACATCATTTTCTGTTTAAGCAGTCCAATAACATGTTGCTGATACTTTAACATATGAAACTGGCAGTTTAAAGCCCTAATGGCCAAGGTTGCAGAAGTGTAAACCTTCTTACCCCATCTATCCAGCGCCCTGGAGTCTCTATCAGAAGGGGTAGGATTTTTAGCAGTAGAAGCCTTAATGCCCTTGGGCCCCTGTGAAATAGTCTCTGGATCTGCAATAGGATTTTTAAAAAGGAACTTGTGGGACTCAGGGACCCTGTAGTATCTGTCAGGTTTTCTGGGAGCAGGAGGCAGGGAATCAGGGGCCAAACTAGATTCCGAAAAAGCATCATCAACAATGTCTAGTACAGGAGGAATAGCTAAAGGCCTATGCTGAGGTAGGAGAAGGAAATACCTAAGCCTCTTTTTTGAATCAGAAAAATCCTGCCTTTCCCAGTGGAAATGCTTCCTTAGAGTATGCAAGGTTTCCCCAAAAGAAAAATCCTCAGGAAGGGAAGCAGAGGGAATGGAGTCCTCTGCATCAGAATCTTTATAAGTAGATAAGGGCAAATCCAGATCATCAGAAGAATCAGAAAAAACAGAATCCTGATCAGAAGATTCAAAATAAATTTCAGTCCTAGGCCTCTTAGAAGAGGGGGGGGGGGTTGGCTATGCCTTATTAGAGTTATTAGATCTTCAGACATTCTTATCATTTGTTTTTTAGGCATAGAGGCCTGAGCATGTGGCCTGGGTGTCAGTTTTTTAGGCATGGATCGAGATTTAGGCCTAAGTAAAGAAGGAGGTGTTGATTTAATATGCAAGTCCATAGGCCTGAATATACCCTCAGAAGCCGGTGCCTGCACAGCGGCTCCAGAACCATCCAAGGTAGAGACATCCGTGGGTTCCATACTTGAAGCATCTCATTGCATACCGGACTCCCAATGGGTCTCAGTAGATGCCTACGAATCAGAAGCAGTGGATATCAGGGGCTGCGAAAGCGTCTCACTGAGTACCGGCGAACTGGCGTCTGGCTTAGGAGAAGCATCATTGGCAGTTTTGGACCTAGGCAGCCTGTCTCTGTCTTTATCTTTGCATTTTTTCAGAATCCTGGTAGTCAGATGGCTAACCGACAACATTTCTGGATAATTAAACCGAGAACCGAAATATTTACAGGTGAAAATATACTGATGACAGATAGCATGCACTGATTAAATAAAGCACAAAACCGACAGCAAGGTACGTTGTGGTCAGGGTCTAGGCAAGGAATACAGTACAAATGAAAATCTTTATGAGGTATTTGCTTTCCACAAGTAATGTAATTATTAGCTTTTACTGACATCGGTAAGGAGCAAGAAAAAGTTTCCCCAGTGGGGTACTTAGCTTTAGTTGAAGACTTCGGTTCTGAAACTCAAAAACGAAAATTTCAGGAGTCGGACAACCAGCACTTGCAAACTGCTCCTGCTTTGGGTACCGCACGGCAAGAATGGCTGATGTAATGGCATTGGCTGCATGTTTTATACCCCTGATGACCTGACGTCATGGAAGAAGGGTCAGCAACCGATGCAGGACCCAAAACTTTGTTAATCAGGCTGACTACCTGCAAGCAGATAACCCAAATGTAATGACTGCACAAAAAAGTAATTATGGTAACAAGCAGGGTTTTCAGCAAGCACCAGGAAGACAAATCAATCGAGAAGTGAATCAGCCGGTACAAATGTGGAGCAGATTCAGGAGATAACTACTAGTATACCTGGGGAGATGGGAATTATTAACCTTGAAAAACAAGATAAAAATAATCAGACACCTGTCCAGATATGTGAAATAGTGAAGCAGGATAATCTCTCCATATATAATTTTACAGAGGTGAAAATTAATGAAACATTTTTTGAATTTTTTAAAAAGGGACTACATTTTGTACCTGACACCTCTATAAATATTACTAACACTATAATTGATCTAAAACTGTTTGTGAGGCAATTAAATTTAAGTATTTATTTTAGCAATATGCAAAACAAACAACAAGGGCTGCATAGAAAAAGCACATTCAACCCCCCTCTACACTCTTCACTAAAAATTTATGAGGAATTAGTGGAAAACGAATTCAGAAAGTTGAACAGGGAAAGCAAACATAAAGAATCTAACAATTTCCCTGAAGAATACAATAAACTATTAATGTTTTTGAAAAAAGAAAGAATAAGAGTAATGAAAACTGACAAAGGAGGTGGGGTGGTGCTTATGTACCAGGAAGTATATGAAACCTTTATTCATAATATGTTGCACAATACAGAACAATACACGCAAATCTCTTTAAATGAAAGAAACATAGCTTACAGTAAAATTAAATATTACTTAGAAGACCACCTTTTACAAGGAGCAATAAACGAACAGCTATTTAACTACCTTTTAGTACAAAAACCATTAACACCCATAATTTTTGGAATACCAAAAGTCCACAAAGGCCTACAACCTTTAAAATTTAGGCCGATAGTAGCAGGAGCAAAAGGGATAACCGAACCATTAGGAAAATACATCGACAATATGACCAAGAAATGTATAACATCTTTAAAATGCATCTGCAAAGACTCATGGGAATTTTTAAAAGGAATAAAGAATGAGTTCTTTGCAGAAACACAATTTATGGTTACCATTGACATTATTGATCTATTCCCAAGTATCCCACATGAAATAGGACTTGAATGGTTTAATGAAATGTTAGTTAAGCTCACGACCTTTAATGGTGACACCATCAGGTTAATAGTGGACTTTATGGGTATCATTTTAAATAACAATTTTCTAATTTTCAATGGAGAACTTTTTAAACAAAACAAGGGTGTAGCCATGGGGACACCATGTGCATCAGCCTATGCAAACCTTGTACTGCACCATTGGGAATTGGAATTTATTTTTGTACCAAATTGGGTCAAACACATTGTCCATTACAAAAGGTTTTTGGACGACATATGCATTTTATGGAAAGGTACTTACCATGATTTTATTAATGTTATTGATTATATCAATGAATCCACAAACTTTTTAAAATTCACTTATGAAATTAATTCGAATCAATTGCACTATTTAGATATTAATTTAATGAAAAATAATGAAATTAATAATTTTGAATCTAGTGTCTATAGAAAGGGTACTTACTCTAACATGTTTCTACATTTTGAAAGCAGTCACCCATATTTTCAGAAAAAAAGTATTATTAAAGGCCAACTTATTAGAGCATCCAGAATCTGTAGCACGGACCAATTATTTAAAGTAGAAATAGAGTATTTAAAGACTCTTTTCCTAGAGAAAAAATACCCTCCAGGTCTAATTAATGCTTTAATGAATGAAATTTCTGAGAAAAGGAATGAAAAATATGCCCCACTCTTAAATACTGAATCAACAAACAGCATAGAAGGAATTGTAAATAGGGAAGAATATAGTAAACAAGCATTTTCATACACCTTTAATAGTGACAACAAAGAAATAGAAGCCATTATCACAAAATATTGGCCAATACTAGCAAATAATCTAGAAATTAACAAGATGATTCCAGTATTACCAAAATTTATAAGGAAGAAGAATAACAATCTCAAAAATTTATTTGAAAAAGAAATAAATAATGACTTAAACAACACAAAATTAAAGAGAGGTACCTACAAATGTGGGACCTGTAAGCAATGTACTTTTATGCTAGATGACATAGGGTTATATTTAAAATCAAGAAGGACAGGTCTATATTCCCTAGGACATTACAACTGTAATTCAAAAGGTATAATATACCTAGGAATATGTCAGTATTGTCTATCCTTCTATGTAGGAAAGACAGAACGTACGTTAAAAAGAAGAGTGTATGAACATTCCTACGAAATTAAAATGAAAAAAGAAACAAATGCATTCTTTAAACATTCTCTAACATGTAAACATATGAATTTAAAGTTCTTAGTGCTTGAACAAGTAAAAAGCAATATTAGAGGGGGAGACTGGGAAACATCCCTAGAATATAGGGAATTAGTTTGGCAAATCAAGTTGAATGCAGCAAAAGCACCAGGATTGAATGAGCATGTTAGTATAAGCAGTGTACTAAAACAAAGAAGAGCAAAACTATAATATTACACTGCTAAAATATAAAATATAAAATTCATAGACACTAGAAAAATAGGTTTTAAATAGTTTTAGGATTTAAATGGTGGATATTCTATGTATTTATTCATTATTTACTTATTTATTTACACAAAGCAAAGCATTATATATGTATGTAATTATTTATTTATTTATTTATTTATTTATTATATTTAAGCATTTTAGTGATTAAATTATGAAACATTTAACATTTTATTTGTAAAACAAAAGTTGAATATAAAAACTATAAAAAGCATACATATACATTGGTATGCATAACGATTAAAGTCAATTAATAAATATATATAAACTAATGTTTTATATTTAGATAAATAATAATAATTTTAAATAAATAAATAAAAGAAAGAAAAAAAGAGTAGTACATTTCCATAAAAAGCGAGTACAAAGCACTTTAATTTATTGACCCAATGTTAATAATGGCAAGGACTGGTCACAGTGAACCCCGAAAGACATCGCTGCCTATTTAGACACAAAGAGCACAATATAACATAAAGAGATCATTCATTTCATCATAATAGCAACAACCCAACTTATAAGTAAAGGTGTACATGAATAAGAAACAAGAAGTAATGAAGTATGTCAAGGCAGAAATAATGAGTTAAATAAAGTAAGAAAAATATGTTGCAAAACAACGGCAACAGTCATTAACTTTCAAGGAGACTTTTTATAAACTTTTTATAAACTTTTAATAACAAACTTCACAGAGGGAATACAACTTTAATTCTGAGAGTATTCTTGGGAAAGTTTTAATTGAATAATTGGACAATCAACTAAATAACCAAGGGGTATATAAAGATGCAAGCTGCATAGTAAAATTATCTTGAAAAAGCCAGGGAGAGCCCGGGCGAAAGCGCTTGATTTACTGGTTTATGTTGTTGTGATTACACGTTGCTTCCAGTGAAGAATAGAAATTTATTTTGTTGGTAGTGACCATACCAAACCAACTCTGTGTGGTTTATTGTTTTATCTCAATAAATTTTGGATTACCTGAAAAACGCTGGTTCCGTTCCGTTTCCTGCTGTGGTTTTCGATACGAACCTGGAGGTTGTCCTGCATTGTTCTTTTTTTGCTTATGACTGCAACAGTGAAACACGAAGAACATCTATCAGTAGTTTACTTACTTAGAAGCACTTGTTCTGTGCCTTATAAGTTACTGACTCATCCAGGCTCCATTCCCTACTTTGAACATCTATTCCTTGGCTTACTTATGGAGCAGTCACAAGTCTCTGCAATAGTATCACCCCCGAACACAAAAACAAGAAAGTTTCAAAGGACTTTTGCAGTGTCAGGCTGGCTGCTATTCTGCCTCATCATCTGGTGGGTGTTTCTGCTGTGGCCACATGTTGTTCTTCAGGCCATCCATCTTTTTTTTTCAGTCCTCTTGGTGTACCTTATTCATCCACCAAAATAAACGGGGGGATAGGCATGTACTCTGCATCTGCAGGGATGGCTTTACTGGGCATTGGAGGAGATACTATTGCCAGTGTCCGGGTAAGGGGCAAGTGAAGCATCTTCACTTGCCTGTTAAGGGCAGTTGGAAACTGTGACCAGTGTGCCTAATATGTCTCAGTCTGTTGTCAAGGAAAGTGTGGTTAGTGAAAAATGTTTTAAGTCTCCTATTTCTATTTCTGTTGAAATATCAGATTACTGGGATTTTCCATGGTATTTATTATTAATTTAGAGAATTAAACTTGTTAGAATTGCCATATCACATCTCTTTCTCGGAAGCTAACCACAATACACAGATTTCTCTATAACCAGAAACTTGCTCAGGCCTTAACAACTTAATACAACCCTTCCCCACCAATAGAACTTTATGGTCTAGAGAAAAATCACTAATGACTATAATCAAAAAAAAATCTAATACTGCAGGTGACTGTCTATATTCAAATAGTATAGCTAAGCTATGGGGCCACACCCCACTACCACTGAAATCCATTTAGAATGCAAACTAATTTAAAACGACTAAATCTTCACCTGTCTCCTGTACATCTCCAGGATAAATGCCACTGTTACCTTCAGCGTTCCATATTATGAAACCATTTGTCTTCATTCAGAATCTTATGTTTGCACTAGAGAATATTTTTCCTCACTCCTTCTTCCATACCTGACAGTCAGCCTCCTGCCACCAGTAAGTCTGACAAGTTATGCAAGGTACATTAGACACAGAAGTACTTGTTTTCTAATACCAAAGCACATCTAACAGTATTTATCCATCAAAATCTGCTTCTGCTAAACAAGCTACACCTGCTTGCCCCAATACCCTTTGACAAGAATGAGAAAGCAATGATTAAGTTGGCAGAAAAAATGATTCTAGTGCTTTAATGTTCAGAATTTCAGTGAAGTTCATATGTTAAAGTTTTTATTATCTTTTGAGAACATGCAAAGGCTGATGTCTAACCTTCCTTCTTCTGTGGTAAAGAATTTATTAAATGCTTCCATGACAGCTGTTTCTCGAGTGACTAAGCATATTTAAAGTGTGCTTACATTGCTGCTGATTCTTCCAAAACTGCAGCATCTGGATCAATTTTGAGGAGATCTGCTTGGCTCTGTTCTCAAAATCGTCCTGCTAATGTTAAAGCTGAGATTTTAAAATTTGTATAAACAGTTCTGCTTGGCTGTTCTACAGATGACATGCTAAAAAGTGTGGTAAAAGGAGAAAACTAATTAAAGAAGTGTTTCAGATTTTTAAACCCTCTTCGTTCAGAACAAATAGTAATTTTCCCTTTGTTCCATTCTCCAATAAGAATTTCAAGCAGCCAGGAGCCATCAGACATTGTTAAAAAAATTTAAAGAAGGTTGAAAAAGGAAAGGAAAAGCCTCTAATAATCAAGGACAGTCCCCTCAGTTAACCTATCTGCATATTTAGGCCCTTCTCCCTCCCACCCTGGCAATTTTACCATGTATCAGTGACTTCACCTCCTCTTGTGGCATCAGATTTTCTCTCAATACAATTCAGCAGAGGTACACTTGACAATGGGAATCCCTCTCCCTTTTCCAGGAGATACCCTCTTGCCCAGTGAACCAGATTTCTTGATTTCCTCCCATCCTGCAACACATGATGTGTACGGGAGGGTAACTATTAGAAATGTCAGGACCCATTAGAGTGAGTCCTGAAATACAGTGATTGAATGTCCAAAAGATGGCCATCTCTCATAATATTCCCTTTTCTCCGTGATATGGTGATCTTGGAGTTGATAATGAATTTTTTTTCAATATGGAGCCATCAGGGAGTCATGTAACCAGTGCCTTCTAATCTCCTAGTCAAAGATTTTTATGCAAGAATTTTTATAGTTCACATAATAGAAGGTTCCTTGAGATCTGTACTGGAACTTTCCTTTCTAAACTTTCTTTTTTCAGGATTTTGAAATTTAAGATGTTCGGTCTTCAGATTGTTGTACCTGTAATTACTTATATCCCTATTTCAGAGCATTTTAGGCATCTCTTAAGATCTGCTCTATCTAGCTTACATTATCAGTTATCTTTTTTACCCTTTGGACTGTCCACAGCACCAAGGGTATTAAAAAAATGCGAAGCTCATCATTGTTTATTTCATACTTCAAAATATTCACATTTTTTCCATATTTAGTTGATTGTCTTATATTTGTAGACTCTTTTTTTCAGCTGTCAAAGTCTTTAGCAACTGATCATAAACCTACTCAGTCTAAGTTAGAAATTAACTTTCAGAAGTTTTCTTTCATCCCTTCTCACGGAATGATTTTCTTGGCATGTTTTCTGGACTCTGCCTTGGGAAGAGCCTTTCTTCCTCCAGACAAAGTAGACTTGTTTCAACAGTTCTTTATGAGTTTCTCTATTCAAAATCATTCATATACAAGTGAGTTTCTCAGAAATCTGGGGTACATGGAATCGATGATGCTAATGCTCCACCTGGCCGACTACTAATTTTTGAAATATAATTGTATCTCAAATCAGTCTGGACTCAGCATCTGCACCTTTTGTTCTTTCAAATCTCAGTTCTGGGGTTGTAAAGTCAGAAACCAGATGGTGCGTGGACCAGACAGCTTGAAATCTATGTCTTCCATTTTCCCTAGTGACACTTTTCCAGTCAGTAACCAAAGATGCTTAAGACATGGTGTGGGAAAGTGGTTTCAGAAGGCAGAAAAGTAAAACTCTGTGGGATCCTGTAAACAGACAAAAGTGTATAAATATCAAGGAGATGTTGGCAGTTATCAGTACTATTGAAGGCTTTCAATCATCTCTGGTCCCCAGGATCACTACAGGTATACACAGGCAACACCATAATCATATGACACATAAACAAACAATGGGATACCAGATCTTACCTCCTTTGCAGACTTGCAGTGATAGCCTGGGAGGTAGCATCACAACTCAACGTGACTCTTCTAGTGTATTAAATTCTGTGTCAGAGCAAAACTTGGTTGCAGACAAGCTCAGCAGGATCAAGACAAACAGACCCCCATGAATGGAAACTTCATGTTGGAATCTTCCAAAAATTGATCTGACTGTGAGGAACACCTCATGTAGACATGTTTGCCTCCTTTCAGAACACATTGCTAGATAAATTCTGCTCCAGGACACCTTGCAAACAAGCCCAGAAGACATGTGCCTTCCAGGCCTGTCTTCCATTGCTTGTTTGCAAGGCCTGGACAGATGCTTTCTCATCCCCATGGACGGGAATGTTCCTGTATACTTTTTCTCCCTTTTCAGTGATGTCTAGGATTCTTCTGAAGATCCAGAAGGACTCTCCAAAAATTGTGGAGTTGCCTTAACTTTTGGCCCAGGCAGTAGTAGTTCTTCCTTCTTTTCAATCTGGCCAAGGATAGTTACAACAAGCTTTCCCCCCTGACTGGATTTGCTCAAATAAGACAGACGTTGTTTAATATACCCTGCCCTAAAGAACCTTCAACTAACTGCCTAGAAGATAGAATTTTAATATTTTTAGGCTCCTGTTTTCTAAGGATATACAGCAGGTACTAAAGGAGGCAAAAATAGCTGCTGCTAGAAAATCATATATGTGCAAGTGGAAATAATATTTCTAATTGGTGTCAGTCCAAGAACCAGGACCCTCTTCAGTCTTAGCTACCTCTGGTTATTGATTATTTTTGTCAGTTACTCTCCTCTGGCTATCTCATTCCACTATCAAGGTGCATTTGTCAGCTATTTCTGTTTGTCTGCCCTTTGATCCCTCCTTTATAGCCATGGTTATCTCAGACAGTTTTTGAAGAGAGTGTTGCATATCCATCCATGTATTAAACAGGTGGCTCCTTCTTGGGATCTCAACTTTGTACTTGAAAAGCTTATTCGGTTTCCATTTGAACTTGCTCATCAGGCTGAAGTTTCTTAATATGAAGGGCTGTTTTGCTCATTGCTCTGAGATCTGCTAGGAGAGTATCTAAGCTACAAGCACTTATGGTGAGTCACTCTTACTTCATTAGGATGGGGTTTCTTTGTGAACTAATCCTTCTTTTATGCCACAACTAGTCTCAGAATTTATGTTGTCAGACTCTGTATCTCCCAGTCTTTTTTTCTGAATCCAAGAATAAAAGAAAAAAGATTCTTCACTCTCTGGATATCCATAGATAGCTCAGATACTACCTATACAAAACTTGAGCCTTCCAGGAAACTAATCAGCTGTTTGTCTCCTACAAGAGTAAAAGGAAAGGACATGTAGTTTCAAAAATGATTATTTACAGATATTTATTTCATAATATTGTGTTTTTGTTACAGTCACCGTAATAAGCCACTACTAGGCAGGGTTATGGCCCATTCAGTAATGGCTTTAGCTTTGTTGGCTTTCTGAAAAGGGATGGACTCTGGAAATATTCTAGGGGCAGTGACTTGGTCCTCTGTATATACTTTTACAAAGTGCTGTAAACTGGATTCATTTTCAACGTCCAGAACAGGCTTTACTAGAACCATTCTCCAGGGGCTTTTGGATTCTTAGTCTATTGCCCAACTCCCTTTCTTAGTTTTCTAAGCTATGATAATAATCTATGCATTTAGGTCAGACTATTGCAACAGTGATCTGTGACTGAACATAGTTTTGTTGTGTAAGTAAACTTACCATAACAGTAGGTGTTCTAACAGATGACTGCTGCAGTGGCCTCACCTCCCTCCAAGCCCCCTTTTGCTTGTTTTTGTTTTATTTTGCCAGAGTGTGAATGTTTCACCCTGTTGTACATAGTCTATTGTTGGATTTGTTTCCTAGCATTGTTTATCAGGGCTTTTGCCTTCCTCCTAGGCAAAAATGCTATGACGCTTATTGCACTACAACTGTCATTATATATGGAGCTCTGCTTGAGCTCCTGACAATTGGAATGTGTGGAAAAGCATCCTTTAGCTTTGCAAGCTGGCTGTTCCTCAGAATTATGGCCCACTTAGTAAAGGTGGGCAAGCCTGGGATTTTTGAAGAAGAGCCAAACCAGAGCAGAGCAAAGCCGGCTGGCTTGTCTCTTAGAGTTGACTAAGAGTAGAGCCGGAGCAGAAAATCCGAGCAGTAGTGCAGTTAAAAATAAGTCTGAAAGTCCAGAGGAGATGTAAGCTAAAAAAAAAAAAAAAAAACTACAGTTCTAGCCAGATATACAATGCCATTTTCAGCATTCACTCAAATGGCTTGCACCCAGCCACCTCCTTCTCTGTGTCCAAGCTACAGGTTTGCTGACAATGAAAAATGGTTAAATTTATAAAAAGCACAACATGTAAGTATACTACTCTATACAGTAAAAGAAATGTTGCCTTGGCTAGTGGAAAAAAAAACATTGTTTTTTTCCCCTTCTGGTCTAATGGTGATTTAATTTACAATAGTTTCACCACACTTTACAATAAATGGCCAAATAGCCCTAAGGTAAAAACTAGATGCATTGCATAAATGGACCAACACTCTCCTGATCTCTTATGAAATGCTGGATTTTGTTAGTTTTATGTAAGAAACCATATTTCAGTTCCCTTAATTGCAATCCACTGAAAAAAATCAGTATTCCTTATAACCTATTTGGATACAAATTACACACACACCGTCCTAGAGCACTGTGCCCCTTGCTAGAAGATATACCACCTCCAACTATGAAGTAGTTACAAAAAAAAACAATAATAATAATAATGGCAAACTATGCTCTTTGATAGATGTTGTCCTCTAACAAACCATATAGACCTTAACTACCCTTTACTGAAAAATTATAGTAACCTTTCTGTACAATAATTTCTCACTGGCCCTGAGAAAAGGATGAAACTTGTAAGAACTACACTAGTAGTTTTCATTTTGCTAACTTGTGGTTGGTAAACACATATACTGTCCCCAGCAAGTCACAATACTTTTATTTGCCAGCAGTGACTAAATACAAATGAATTCTGCTCATGCTGTCCTTAGCATTGGTAATGCTTTCTTGATCTCTTTTTCTCTGTTTTTCTCTGTTGTTGAACAGGCTCTTCTCCCTTCATGGAAATGATGCACCCCTTATTCAAATTTTTTTATAAAATAATTGCCCAACTGTAATGTGTTACAATTGTTCTTTTCTATGAATAATGTTTAAGTCTTCTTCCTTTTTAGCACTGTAGTGCCACCCTCTCTGGAATTCCTGTGAACCACAGTGCTTAGGTATGTAGACCAAACCTAAAAGAAAGAACTCTCAGCTTGCAGGTCTGGTCCAAATCAACAGATAGCAGTTACTCAAAAGAAAAAAAAAAACTTGAGATTGTGGCTCGGCTGTTTAACCTGCTGGATCATCAGCCAGAGATGAGGTTATATCCAGGCTCAAGACAGCTCTGTCTTGCCTACCTCTGCCTCTTAGCTGAAGCTACTGCAACAGTTATGTATTAGAACATATACTGTGTGGTAAATTGACTAACACAATTGTACTTTCTTCTAGCAAATCTGTTTACTCAAGTAAGTATACTGTACTCAATATACCTGCTATATAAACTTTCTAACCTTATCTGTATTTCATTTTTAGGTCATATTTCTGATGATCAACCAAAATACATTTTAATAAAATCTTACTTGTATCTTGTTGAAAAGCTTCTGAATCTGCTTTGCAAATGTCCATGGTCTTTTTCTTTTTATACTATTTTAATATGGTCATGACATTTCTCATACCCATATACTGCCGTGATCAACTCTTTATGTATCTGAGCATATCTCTGTGGGGAACTCTGTAAGCAAGCAATAATGCCTGACCGGGTGTGTGTTAATGTATAATTAATGCCTGCCCAGGGCCTCTACACCCCAGGAAAGGGCATTTATTACACATTACACAACGACCCCCCCCCAATAATATTCCAAAACGTGCACGCTGATTGGTTAGTGTGCACATTGTAAATCAGAGTTATAGTAATGGAAAAAGGTCCGGTCGCCCGGACTTTTTCCATTAATATAACTCGTTTTTTTTTTTACAGCAACGGAGAAAGCAAGATCTCTTTTGCTTTTTACAACCTGTCTCGCTATGTTAAACTCGTTTAACATAGTGAGACAGCTTTAAAAAAAGCAACGGAGCATCTCTGTTGCTTTTTTTAAAGCTGTCTCGCTATGTTAAACCCATTTAACATAGCGAGAGACTTTAAAAAGCAACGGAGATCTTGCTTTCTCCGTTGCATTTTTCAAAACTGTCTTGCTATGTTAAATGGGTTTAACATAGTGAGACAGCTTTAAAAAAACAACGGAGATTCTCCGTTCCTTTTTTTAAAGCTGTCTCGCTATGTTAAACTTGTTTAACATAGCGAGACAGGTTGTAAAAAGCAACGGAGATCTTGCTTTCTTCGTTGCTTTTGCCCACAGCTCTGATGTACTGCGTAAGTATACACATGCGCAGTACATCAGAACTGCCACAGAATACCAGACAGCTGAGGAAGGGCAGCAAGGAGGCATTATACAATGCCATTATTTAAGAAAAGTAATTTTTATTTCTTAAATAATGTCATTGTATAATAGCAATAACCCACTTCTGGGTGTGGGTAATGCTGGATTTACCCACGGTTGTCTTTGTTTGGCCACTCGTGCTTTGCCCTCGTGACCAATCCACACCAACCGTGGGTAAATCCAGCATTACCCACACCCAGGCATGGATTATTGCTATATTAACACACACCCTGGAAGGCATTATTGCGCTTAGAGAATGGGCTGTCTTTAAAATTGCTGTGTTTTACTTGCTTATTTATTTTTATAAGTACTATATTATTTTTTTATATATTTTTAATGTAAAATAGTTCCTCCACCTAATGTTTCAAGCTTGCTGTAGTATATGTTAATGGTGTTGGAGGAAGCATTTTACATCAAACATATATAAAAAATAATATAGTGCCTAAAAAATAATAAGCAAGTAAAACACAACAGTTTTACATAGAGCCTATTTTCTCTCCCATACACACATACAGTTTCTTCTGCTTACATACACACACACACACACACACACACACACACACACACACACACACACACACACACACACACACACACACACACACACACACACACACACACACACACACACAGTCTCTCCACTGCTTTCATACATGCATTCACTCACACAAGATCGCTCACACTCTCTCTCTCACACACACACACACAGGCTCCTCTGCTTTCATACACACATTCATCGCTCTCTCTCTCTCTCTCTCACAGACACACACACACACACACACACACACACACACACACACACACACACACACACACACACACACACACACACACACACACACACACACAGACACACACACACACACACACACACACACACACACACACACACACACACACACACAGAGAGTCTCCTCTGCTTTCATACACGCATTCAGTCACATATCACTCTCACTTTCTGTCACACTCTCGATCTCTCTCACACACACACAGGCTCCTCTGCTTTCATACACACATTCATCGCTCTCACTCTCTCTCTCTCTCTCTCTCTCTCTCTCACACACACACACACACACACACACACACACACACACACACACACACATGCAAACAGTCTCTCTCTCTCTCTTTTATTTTTTTTTACATTTTATGTTCGCTAAACAGCAGAACCAGCTGCTTAGTGAGCATAAAACTAATGGCGGCTGTTAGTTTTTTTGCACTCCGAGCTCCATGGCAGCTTGATATGCTGCCATGAAGCACTGGACTAGTTTGTCAGCGGCCATTACTTATACATTAATACCCTGCTGGAGGACAATCATTCTCTAGTCAGGGTATTGATGTACATTTTGTCCATTCTCTAAATATTATTAATCCATATGCAGCTGTTCTAGAATGTAAGAGTACTATTCATGAACTATTCTGACTTGAATCCGCTTATAACACTATTGGTTTCTTCATATCATATTTCTTTGTTTGTGATTCTGTTACAAGATGTATGTTTATAACTCCATTCTTAGTGTACATCTTGTTCTGAAAGCTTTATGAGATGAATTGTTATTTCAGATACATTAGGTACAGACTGCAAGGTAACATCACATTATTTTTTCTGATTGTTGTATTTTATTCAGTTTAATGTCACATCATTCATAGAAATCACTTTAATGGCCATTTGTCTTTTAACTTTTGAATTAGTATGAGCCATGTATTTCGTACTTGTTACTCTATGCTTGTTTTTCTTTACTTAACATTATAATTCTGTTCAGAAGCTATATCAATCTCTTATATTCATATTGTGCACAGATCATCATTTATATTCATAGCATCTTCTAAATTTCCAATTAGTTGTACAACGGTTCTTTGAAATACCTCTGGTGGTAATGAGATATCAAGTAGAGGTCTCAGGAATTTGTATCTCCAAGAAAATAGGCAAACAAAACAAACTTCTCAAAAGTCCAAAAATCAAAGAATGGCAAACAAAAGGCAGAGGACAAAGTAAATTCACTCTGTAAACTTTTACTAAAAAAATACACGATGAACATGAAGCACTTTTCGTCTTGTTAAATACAGACTTCTTCAGATGTCTTCAGAAGAAGTCTTTGTATTTAACAAGACGAAAAGCGCTTCATGTTCATCGTGTATTTTTTTAGTAAAAGTTTACAGAGTGAATTTACTTTGTCCTCTGCCTTTTGTTTGCCATTCTTTGGTTTTTGGACTTTTGAGGAATTTGTATCTCCCTAATGATATATTAGATTTACACAAGATGGAGAGATTTTCATCTAGTTGTGTCTGTCAGAATCCCTGATTTGCATCTAATACATCAACTTTGCATTTGGCATTTTGAGACCAGTTCTTTAACTGTATGCAATGGATAATGCTCTCTTTTAATCAATCACTTTATTCAGATCTTAACAAATCAGTACATATACAATTCCTGTCCTCCATATCCAGGAACATACTATTCACTCAGTCTGTTGAATCTGAATGTGCCTTAGTGGCACTTAAGCTTTCCATTTGCTTCAGTTCTTATTCATTTCCATTCCTGACACCAGCTGGTATTTTTCATGGAACAAATATTACTAGCATAGCATCTGGACTTATCTGAATATGTTACTCACCAAATAGGCTGTCCAAACCTATAAATAATGCAGTATAGCCATCCAAGATATCTTTGCTACAGAATTATTTTGCAATGACTCTTCCTGTTCACATTTACTCAGTGATTGTACACTGTGAATATGTTTTACATGCCCTACTACTCACAACACAAACAATACAGATTATTATGTGAATTAATTTTCTAATCTACTGTAACTACTTGATAGAGAATCTTTTTCTTTTTACTTTGTATTTTTATGTCTTTTTCTTTATGCATTCATCAGAGAGACTTCTGCCTGTGTGGCACTAGTAATTGTTTAACTCCTTAAAAAGATGCAAAACACTTAATGTTCCTACAACTTTTTTCTGTTATGCATAGTATGTTAGAGCAGTTAAAGCTCTGTGATCTACAAAGAATTATGATAGGGTCCCTCTGCTCATTACACACTTGCTATGAGTTCCTGACATGGATGTCAAGATTCATTTCTCAAGCTTTACTTCAATGTGTTCCTGAGGTGGATTTCTTGATATCCATATCTCAGTCCCACTGCAACTTGATTATGACTGAAGATTTAGTCATAATCCTTTTATTTGTTATAGTTAATGACCTTACATTATTATTATTGTAATTCTTGGTCTGAGTTTTTTCATATTAAACTATAATAATTATTCAAACAATAAAATGACAATCTGGCAGATAAATCCCAGAATGTTTTATTCCACGAGTCCCAGTGCCTTGACCCAACTGCCTTCAAGGAAATATAACAAGAAAATAATAGAACAGTTTAAATGTACACCCTCACCATTGAAATTCTGTTGTCGTTTTAACAATTCATTTAAAACATTAAAATTCATTTAATAAAAATGTCCCTTCCAATTGTTGATTCTAACCTCCCGGTTTTAGGGTACCAAACTTTATAATATATATATATATATATATATATATATATATATATATAAAACTTCCTTATATCTTAATATACTACCTAAACATTTTCATTTCCTTTCATCACACTTTATTTACCCTAAAACTGTGCACCTAAAACCAGATGCACTGCTCTGATGAATACTATTAAAAACAAGAAAGGATTTTTTTTTCTGCAAAAGGGAAAAAAATGGAGGGTTAGCAAGCAGTGTATTTTCAATGGCTTATTAACTATATTCTGTGTTGCTATGAAAAATGAGATGCTCTTTTGTTTTGCAGTAATGGAGCAGTTGACTAAGAAACATGCAATAGCAGTTGTTTTCCAGTGTTCTTAAGAACAGTGTTGCAGCTTGACATCTTTGCAGGTGCATAACCTATTCATTTGGGACTGTTCTGCATGGTATAATGGGTTAAATCACCACCTGCTTTCATCTTTCTGTATGTAGGCTAAGACTGCAGTGGTAGGTTTCTTCCTTGCCAAGTGTCCTTGGCTCAGTTTCCATCCCTGAAGTTTTAAGACCAGGCAGTGGGATTGGTGGAGCAGCGATAGACTTTGCCTTAGATGGTCAGTTTTTTTACCTTGGACAGGTAGCTAGTGTTAGAGGGGCTGGTGGGCTGCACCTTGTTTAAGACTTGAATTAACCATCAGATCTAAGCCAATATTAAGGTACAAGCAGATATTTAAGTGTTGGCACTTACTGTGGTATGTTGCCAGTGCACATGTTGCCATTATGTGCTTACATGCCGGGAATGTAGCAGCACACTAAATTATCTTTGCTCATTAATAATGTCAGAGCATCTCAGCCAGGAGAAAAGGCTGGTTGTTCAGAGTGACTGGGCTAGGAGAAGGAGTAAGAGTATGAGGCCATGACAGATGCAAATAGGCGGAATCAAGCAAAACCAAAAAAAAAAACATTTATTTCTCCTAAGGTGCCTGCTTACTGCCTTATGCCCTATGTGAAGCATCTGTTTCATGAACATTTTGAATAGGGCAGTATTAATACCACAGATATGCATTTATTTAATGGGTAAACCATATGAGTAGATTTTCAAGCTTTTGCTTTTTTCAGCACATTGCAATCCTACTTTTGAGACTATAGGTGCTTATATTATCAACAATTTATTTTTCTTTTTTAGTTTGAAAGTAAGTACCTATAATTTTTTTTTTAATGTAAAAGTCATATTTTTGTCGATTCCAGAGGATGAAGCTTCCGAAAAGAATTGAAAGTAAGGTAGCCTATTTTTTTAACTGATACACATGCCAAAATCCATATGAATCAGTCTCAGTCCACAGTGAGTAACAAGGAAAAATCTGATATGTTGCCTCCTCCCCATCCTACAATTGGTGCTTAACCTCTGTGTATAAAAACTTGATGCAAAAACAAAGTTTTAAAAAATCAAAAATACTGAGCACCGACCACATAGATCTAGACTTTAACACCTTTAATACCTTTAAACTGGCAGTTTAATATTTAAGCAGTAAGGCAGGAGAAACATGTTATTATACTAATAACCGTTGCCTGATCTACCATGATACTGGATTTACATGCCTGACATTTGCTTTTTCACAAAGATTGGAGACTCAATAGATGCATTTCTCCAAGAATGGATACATCTACAGCCGCTGTTGGCTGGGCACAGATTATTTGAATTATACAATAGGCTTGTTGAAAGTAGATATTTCTCAAGGTTTTTAAAGTATGTTCATTTTCGGCAAGTTTCTGCCCTAAAACCTGTCAGCTGAGGTATCTGGTTGAAGTCCAATGTACACGTTACATTATGCTCATAGTTATATGTAGTACTTGGATGTAGTTTACACTCTGCTACCGATCCTGTTATTGTTTTTTTTTTTTTTAGTTTTCCAATATGCTATATTAAGTAAAATGGTTTATCAGTTATATTGTCTGAAGCAGTGTTTCTGTAACTTTGTAAAATGTGCCTTCAGGCCTGCAGTGGTGGCTAGTTAGAACTGTTTGAGTGATTTAGTGCATGGTGATACTGCCATTTTAGTTTTATAATAACTAATCTGATCTGGCTGAGACATTTTCCCCTGTCATGGACTATTCCATAATGACTAATGGCATACTTTCTGGTGTATGTCAGAGTACAGAGTGGAGCTAAATGTTTAGTCTCTGGGGAGGGATATTACTAAATAACAACATGTGACTATAAAATGACTTATTGCTATTGTATGGTCGACATTGTAATCACACTTTTGTTGTTTTCTGAAGCTGATATAAGCACAGTGAGGCTGCTTTCCACTATCATTACATGCATGTGGTACATTGATTGGTTACATGTCTTGAAGTTTCACAGCCATTGTGTAATATAGAATTATTCATGCCTTCCAACAGAGCTTTGCAAGTTTTTATTCCAACTTCCAACTGTTGCATCCTTAGCCTTTTGAAAAATTTAGTTATATCCTAACAGGTTCAAGCAAATGTTCATATTTTTAAAACCAGAAGTGTAAACAACAAACTGTTCAGCACAAAGTAATATTTTCAGTGGTCATATTCCTTAGGTTCTACATGTTAAATAGGAGTTTGTGAATCAGAATAACACAGAAAATATTATTTTTTGTAACTTTTAAAAAACTTGCGCTATATCCGTAACCATTCAAGATACATACATACTAACTTTAGTATTTTGTTTATCCATTTGTGAGCATTTATATCTGTCAGACCATAAGTAAGTTCATAAGCTAGTAGCTAATTGCCTTTTGAGAATCAAACCCTATACCTTGTGTCTGTAGGGTAAGCACCTTAACCATTATACCAATCTACAATCTTTATATTAGGTTTTGTCTGTGTTCCTTGATTGTTGAAGCATTTAAGGAAATACGAAAATTACAACAATATGAATAATCAACATATGAGCAACATTAAGTCTGTTTAGCTGCACTAGATAAAAGTCAAGTATTTATGCAATTGCTTTGCCCACCATGCAAGCTTTAAGATAAAGTCTTAAAACAGCTTGCATATAGCATAGTTTTGGAATTATTAACAGAAGTATGAACAGGAAAATCCTAGAACTGTCACTAGAATAATCCTGGAGAAACACCTGGAGGTGTCACTAGAGATTAGAGTAATGCTGTATCATTTCAGTAGAACTAGACTACAAGTCTGAAGTTAATTCTCAGTTTCTTTGTACTGCTATAGCTTTGTAGTGGCAGAGACAAACAGGAAAAAGAGTCATGTCCAAAATTGTTTACAAACTGTCTGTGAAATTCAGAAAATTCTGCAGTGAACTACAGGTGTGATTTGTGAGTCAGTGAGTGATTGTCACTCATAAAACCCCTGATCAGTTTCAGTGGCGGCTGGTGACTTCAAATTAAAGGGGGGCTGCAGGAGACAGCTGAATGGGTGGGGCCAATGGGAAGGGGTGTGACCAACTAGAAAGGGGTGGAGCTATGCTCAAAACCACAACTGGAACTTGAATTAAATACGCTGCCCTGGGTACCAAACCGTCATTACGAGAGTCCAATCAAGACAAAATGAAGTGTAGAAGAAAAAAATATTTCAATGCATTGGCTACAGGAAAACTTAATATCTAGATGGAAACACAAAGGTTGTGAAGCATGAAAAAATAAATTGCTTTTTAAATACATTACTGGAATGCCAGTCAAAATCAAGTATAAAAAAACAAGCAGCACTCAGCTCAAACCACTTCTCCTTGTACTGCAGTTATAATTATAATTTATATTCAGCTTTATAAAATTACCAAGTAACATGCTGAAAGTAGCAATCTCTGTGATACCCCCACTTGTAAAAATGTTTTTTATCCAAAAAAGACCTGCTGCCTGACAACAACTATCTACTTGTTTCATGGAGAACACATGATCAAACTAAAAAATGAACAGCGAACAAGAAACAAGCGCAAGATAAATTGCTTAAAGGATTACTGCACAAGTTATGAACCATACATGATAGATTGGCATTCTGTTTAGTTTACGGGTAAAGCCTGCAAAGATAACTGCAAGTCTCCAACAAATGTAATGAGCTTCTGAAAATACTGTAATCTTGTCCTTTATTACAAATACTGTCATATGCATTTCAATACCTAAGGCTTATACGTTATCTAGTTATGTAAATATTCTCTGCATGGCAACAATGAAAAGGCTTTCAATGTTGATAATTCTTTAACAGTATGCTTATTAAAGCTTACTTGCATCTTACAATCTACGACAAGCTTACCTGATGGTCATTAAAGCATTGCTATGTTAATACAGAGCAACAGGGCACTGCAACAGCATGCATTTTCTGAATAATAAAAAGCATAAATCAACAGTATAAAAATATGACAGAAAACCAGAACATTCTGCAAAATCAAGGACAGATGAAAAGCCACGGTCACATTTGTGGTCTACCTTGGATGGGGGAATACTCTGCACACTTACACTGTATAACTGCTCCTTGCCTTGCTTGGACACATCCAGAGCCACTACAATGGGGAGTGGAGTGCAACAAGTAGGTCACAGTTTGAAATGTCTCTGGCTGACGGTGATGGCTCTGACACTCATACCTCTCAACCTCAGAGCAAGAAATCTGGACAAAGCCATACATAGAAGTGGGACACAGGCCCAAAAATAAAGACAATTTTAAATATTGCTCTTATAAACTTAGAAAGATAATAGAATAGTAGTAGGTCTTGCATTAGTATGAATTTTTGAAGGGTATGAAATCTGAAACTCAAATGTCTGCCATTATTTTCTAACTTCAGTCTTTAATGATTTGCTACTAATTTGCCAGAAAACCACAATTTTATGAAAAACAGACCAAATATGTTATGCAAAAATATAAAATTGCCACACAATACAGCTGGGAACCTGTAAAAGAAGGGACACGTTTTTAAAATTAGTACTGTTAACTTGAGCAGCTGACAAAATAAGAGCATCTACATGCATTTCTGAAATAAAAGTAATCTATAACTCTGATCATTACAGTTATTTATAATTGTAAACCCTCCACGTTTTCTTCCAGAATTGCCATTTTGCAGCGAGATTATTAGGGGGAGAGCAACATTTTGAGCCAAAATTGGAGAGAGTTGAAATGTTTGGATATTCCTAATTCTATAAAGTGATTTATTTGCACGTACCTCTCAACCTCTTAATGCAGGAAATCTGGATAAGGCCAAATATATTGGGGGAACATACAAACAGTACTAAAAAGATAGTTGATAGAATAACAGGTCTTGCTTTAGCATGCATTTTTCTGAAGGTTATGACGTCTGAAACTCAATGTCTGTCATTATTTAATGACTTCATTCCTAAATGATTTGGCAGAAAACCACAAATTTTATGAGGAACAAACCAAAAATAATTAGCAAAAATCTATTCATTCTGCAAACTTCTGGACAGTTGAGAAGTATAGTTCAACTGGGGCTGTCTGAGTTTGCTGCCCTTCCCCCCCTCACAAAATCATGGTCGAATGGAGCGTCCCCCCTGCAGCCATTCCAATGTCCCATTCCTTGATTATTTCGCCCCATTTGCCATAAACACTGTAATGTGCATACTGCTTTAATTCTGCGATGATATGGATTTCATTTGAAAGTTTTATTTTATATTTTACTGCATAAACCCTAATAGATATCTGCTAAACAAAGCAATGCAGTCTCACAATGAAAATAGACTTAGCATTAAAACTTCTCTGCCCTTGAAACTCACATTTATTGAAACAGCATTGAAACCCACATTCAAAGAAAATACATTTTGCCCATGGCAGATAAAGATTAATTTTGGACTGTTTTCAAATCATAGGCCCCTTGAACATGAAACATACACATGCTCTTTGATACACCTTCCTGACTGTATTAAATTATATTCCTTGTACAATACAGTACAGTTGTTAGAGGGCATTTTAAATTTATTGTTTTGAACATTTTTCCAGTAAACAATGAAACAAAATGCATGCACCAGTAATGACAAAACTGCCCAATTCAGAACATTTCCATCATAAAAGTCTACTCAAATGTCTACAGTCCACCAGTATCAGTAAATATGCACGATCTCTGAAGAAGTAAAAGTCATCTAAATAATTCCACATTAAAGAAATCTGTTAACTAATGAAGAGGTTGCTGCTAGTAAACAACATTATATGTCATTGTTTCATCTACAAATAAAGTGCCTGTTGCCCTAGATAAATTGCCTATGTTGCATTAAAAAAATGATAATGCTAGTAATATCGCAATAGGGAATGGATGGCAAACTGATAACAGGTTCACAGTTACTAGGATTCTTCACCAAAGAGGACTGCAGCATCCATCCCCTTTACAACAGAGTACAGTATCAGCAATGGATCTACCTACTGTGGGAGTAGAACCCACAGCCTCCTGCATCAAAATCAAGTAAACTACCTGTTGTGCTATTTACAATTTAAGCAGACTAGGCATAAGCAGCACTAAACCTTTGTTCCCCTGCAGCTCTCAGCTCCTTGTAAAATCTATTCGACACTCAGCTGTATCTCCGAAATTTGCAGCACAAGAAATCTGGAAAAAGCCAACATTTATTTGGGGGGGACAAAATCCCAAAAACCAGGGACACATTTTAAACATTGCTTGTATAATGTTGGAAAGTTGCTAGAATAAAATGCTGTGTTACCACCATACGTTTAACTGCCAAGTATTCAACATAGGACCCTGTGCAAAACAGCCAGAGCAACATACCACTATGCCAAATCATCTATTTTTAATGAAAGAAAGGAAGACTGAAACTTAAATGGCTACCATTTAGTGAATTCAGTTCTCACCATAGCTGTCAACATCTTAGCACAAAACACCTGAACAAAGTCAATAATGGGGGAATACAGCCCCCAAACATATTCAGTGAGTTCAGTTATCACCATAGCTCTCAACCTTGGCACAAAAAACCTGGACAAAGCCAATAATGGGGGAATACAATCCAAACAATAGGGGCAAATATCCACTGAGGACAACCAGAGCAAACCCACACAAACACAGAGAGGACATGCAGACTCCACACAGAAGGCACCCCAGCCAAGAATCAAACCAGACAACCCATAGCTGTCAGACAACACTGCAATACTGGCTGTGTTAAGTAACAAAAATACAGAAATCACAGATTTTATGAGGAACAGAACAAATATGAGGCAAGAATCTGCAAATGTTTTACAAATGTTGGTGGGTAGGGAATTCAGGCTCTTGTCACTTGGGCACAAGGTACTGGGTTCAAGCCTTATTCTCTACCCACCACCATGAAGCAACTGGGGCATTTTACAGACACACACACACACACACACACACACACACACACACACACACACACACACACTTCTCTGTCCTCCATAAACACCCTACCTGTCTCAGCTAAGTCCATTGCAGTGATCACCTGGCCTCAGCCCAGCTCCTCCGTAGCGATGCTGTTGGGTCTCCCGCGAGATGTGAGGAGGCTGGAGCCTCCTGCTGTTGGTCCAGCCTGCAGGCGATGCAGTCCGGTGACCTTTCAGTTTGTGCGGTCGTCACCGCACAGACCTCTGGGCTGGAAGGGCAGAGTTTCCTGCCTTCCCTTTCCAGACTGCCTAACAGAGCAGTCAGGAGCTCAAGAATGCCTGAGCATGCATGCTTAGAGTTCTGGTCTACCTAACACAGCAGTCAGGAACTAAGCACGCATGCGCGGAGTCAGAGAATTTTGTTATTTTAATATGTTCTACGGTGGGGGGAATGGGGAATTTATTTTATCCATTTTACAGGTGGGGAACCCATTTTACAGATGAGGGGGCTGCAGTCCCGCAGTTCTATAGCACGAGCTGCCCCTGATCAGTTTGCATTAATAACTAGGTACTCTGGGCAAGCTGTTTGTGTTGAGCAATCTAGGGAGCTAGTGACTGAGCAATAGATACAGTTTATTGCTACATGCCAAAATAACTCCACAGTATTTAGTTTATGGGCATAGAGTATATGGAAACAACCTCATGTAGTTGCTGCAGCATCTCTGTGTACATATGAGTTTCAGATGTTAACATTTTTGTATTAAATAAAAAATCTTAACCCAGCCAAATGCTATACTTCTGTAAAGTCTGTGCCAGTCAAAAGAACAGTATCAGATTTTAAATGTCTTAGTCATCAAGAGAAGATTAAAAAATAAATAAATAAATAAATTTAAAAAAAAAAAAAACACAGAGAAACTAGTGGTCTTAAAACTTCATTGATGAGCTCAGTCACAATAATTCCCAAAAATCATGAAAAACACGTAATGTTCCAAAGCAACAAGCATTTATTCATCACAGACAAGCAATCCTTGGTAATTAAGATCAGAACTATTTTGCAATGTTAAACATATCTACTTTTACACACTTAAAAGTAGGTGTGGAAAAAATACACATTGTTTAATTTTAAACCAGCCTATTCAAGGCAAACAATTTAAACAGGGCCATAAAAAGTGCATTTTAGAACAGCTTGTTATGGTGATAATTCCTGGTCATGTGTACTAGGCTCTGGTGATATGAACCCTGGAAGTTGAATTATGGCTGGGTAGAATTCCGGGGGTTCTCCAATGTCCATCTGTGGGGTCCAAGGGTTACTGGATGCCATCGGTCAGTCCTCTATTAGTCTGTCCCTCATTTGTCTGTCTGGTCCTGTGGGTGTGTTCACGTTGTGAAAAACCTGTTCATTCCTACCACTAGCATTACCAGCCTAAACATTCAGATTGTTGTTGTCAGTATTATTTGTTGACATTACTGGCATAATAATTATTGTTATTGGCATTATTGGTGATATCTGTAGGTGTATGTGTTATCCTGTTGCTGACTCTCCTGTTAAAACGTCTCCTGTAGTTCTGCCATCCATTTCCACCTCCCCTTTTGGATCTATGCTTCATGGAACATTGTGGATCATCTTTATCCATTTAAATCTCTGTTAATTTTCTAAATCATTCTCTCGTGGATGGACTTCTGATACTTGTGAACCTTCACTGTCACATTCTGGAATTTCTGTTCATGATCTGCCTCTTGCTTACATTCAGTCTCAAGAGTCTCAGTCATTTCCTTTGTGGTGTCCTGTTTTTCTTTGTTGTGTTTGATAAGCAAGTTTATTAGTTTGAAGCTAGCTTCCTCAACAATATCAGTCCATTCCTGTCCTAGTTCTTCATGTACATTGTTCCACATGAACTCTTTATTAAGTCTCAGTCCCTTAGGTAATTTTCTTTTATCTCTACTCTGTTCCAAATCTATTTGCTCCCAGAACAGACCTTGTAGCAATTTAAGTTGCTTTTCTAACTTTGCAAAATTATCAGAGTTCATATTCATATTATTACCTAGTGGGTTGTCATTTGTGGTAATGTTGTGGTGCTGACCTTCGTCGTCCCATACTGGTACAGTCATTAGGTCTTGAAGTTGTGTACTTTCCATGTTGAGAAGAGCCAATGAAGTTGATTCCTAATACCAGAACAAATCCTTGGGCACAAAACCAAAGATCACAAATAGAAAAAAAAAATCACAAATATAAAAAAAAAAAAAAAAAAAAAAAAAACAAAGATCACAAATATAAAAAAATATAAAAAATGAACAAGCATAGGATTCATTTTTTATAGTCATGAAGAGAAGGCTACAGTAAGACAACGCCTGGCTTAGTACAACTCACCAAAGTCCCTAATTAATTATTCTCAAAGACTTAATTTAGACCCCTGTTTTTGAAACAACTAATGCTGAATCAGCATTACTGTTAGAGCTTAGCAAGATTGCTAGCTGAACTCCAACAGACACCAAAGGTAAAGTTTTGAAACAGAATATTAGCTGCATAAAAATGGGTCTGCTTTGACTGACTGAACTTCAACGTGTAGCACATGGTTTACAACAAATGATCTTGCCACTGCCTAGTAGATCACTATGATACATTGGGTCTGTATTCTCTTGTCAAAAGCCATTTCCAGTGAATACGGCAACATGGAACAATAAATCACGAAATCCCACTAGCACGAATGGCCAGGTCAATGATTTTTTTTCCTAGGGAAAAAAAATGCTTAGCCATTGCTGTGAAATTGCCCTTTACCCCACTGTAGTGTGATCTTGGAGTTGGTATATTTTAGGTGGTCTGTTGTGTTTGGTTGGTGCACAGATTTTTTTTCCCCTGGAAAAAAAATCTGTGACCTGCACATTCGTGTTAGTGGGATTTTGCAGTTTATTATTCGATGTTGCCTTATTCGCTGGAAACGGCTTTTGCAAGATAATGTAGATCCAATACATTAAAGTAATTTTGATGCTAATGATTTTTTTCAGGGGGATATGCCATCCTGCACTACATCTATGTGAGTGCTTCACCATCACTCCTACAGTGAATTAAAGAACAAACTAACTTGGGTGGAGAAGGAATATTTTTATTTCTTCCATGCTAGAACAGTCTCAGAGGCAGTATATATGTGTATATATTTATATATATATATATATATATATATATATATATATATATATAGATGTATGTATATATATATATATAAAACATATCTTGGTACATAAAAATATCATGGGTACAGGGGGTGCATTTCCTCCCAAAATACTTTCAGTTGCATGTTATCACCTAGTTATAGTATCCATCAGATGGGAAAATGGGACAGTGTGGTCAGTTTGTCAAGCTTTGGACAAGTTTAGCATCAGACACATCAAACAGACTCATAATGGTACTGTATATTTCAGGTATAATATAGCTACAATAGGTGGCACAGTGGTTAGTGTTGTCACCTCACATAAAGAGGCTCCCCAGTTCTATTCTCATCTGGGGTGCCTTCTGTGTGGAGTCTGCATGTCCTCCCTGTGTCTGTGTGGGCTTCCTTTGTTTGCTTTGGTTTGCTCCCACATTCCAAAGACAAGCAGTAGGTGGATTGGACACTCTAAATTGGCCATATGTGAGTGTGTGGTGTAGAAGAACTACCGTGGCAGGGCTAGCCACCCAGTGGTGTAAACCTTGGCTCTAGATGATTGTCACTGTTGAAGTGACACCCCATCCTCATGTGGAAAAAGGGGTTGTAGATGGATAGCTACAATGTGAAATGTTAAATACCTGCATCTTCCTACAGTATATAGTAAATCGCTCAATGCCAATATCCATTAGTTATTTTCTAAAATTGACTTAATAGTTAACCAAGATAGAAAGTGGCATTTGAATAGTGTTATACAATAGTTAAAAGAATGCGGTGTCCTGTACTTAGTGACTCTGCAGTGCAAGTCCCTAAACTCCCTGTTACACATCGAGTACTTTTTCTAAGGAGGACCACCCTCCCCCGCACCCCTTATTTAGGGTGCTATACTACCTGTCATGGCTGTTTATATCTGCTAACTGCAAGATACCTCAGAAAAGGGGAAATTCTCCAAGATACAGCAGTTTTTAACTTAGTATATATTTACCCAATTGCACTTTATTTTCTGATGTTTCTGGACTTGCACAATCAGGTCTTGAACATACAGCGGAACCTCTTAAACTTCTATGGTGGTTGTTTTGTCTTGCTTATTACACTGTAATAATAATTAGCTAAACTTAAGTTGAGTTAAACACTTATAATAATTAACTAATATTTGTTTTGAGTAACTAGTTTGTATAACAACTGTTTCAGTATCTTATAATAATCATTATATTAAATGTACTTAAAAAGAGCCAGAATTACTAAAACTTTGCTAAATATCAAAGATTATGTTCTTAAAAGTAAAGGAAGACATATATAACACCACATGAGTAACTGAAAGCTGGCTCTTGATAGGCATAGTACTTCATAAAAAATCTGCTTTCATTTGTAGTGCCAGGAAAGAGTAACCTCTGACAGGCTGCATAGCACACTCCTTTCTGCAGAATTATCTATGAACAACTTGAGATGGGCTCTCTAACAGTGTTTACTATGATCTATTTTAAAGAAAGCTTTAACTGAATCTACAAATAAAAGTGTTTAAAAGGTCAAAGGTCAACTTAATTTCAGCTTTTTTGAAAATCTGCTGTTTATACTAAAGCTAATGTGGAATATATCTGAAAAAACTTTAATACTGACTTTCCATGTCTAAAAACATGGTGTCATTCCTAGTGCCTGCTCTGCGTCTTCCAGATTTGTCTTCCAAATCTGAGAATGGCTAATATTATTGCTCATGGAAGAAATTTTAATAGTAATGACTCTTGCAATAGCTTGCTCTGTTTCTGCAGTTTTTTGTTTTTTTTTACTTTTCATCAGAACACTATGAAGCTCATCTGAACTTGTATTTTGCATCACTTCTACTTGGACTATAATTTTGTTTGCATTGCAATTATGCAACAATAATGCAATGCAATGATTCAATATATTCCCTTAGAGAAACTAAAGCACAGCTTTTAAACACCACACTATATACTGAATATGTGATGTTTATATTATAATGCACTGCTGATGTAGTCTGCGAACAATGACCATGTGTGACTTTTTACCCCAAATATGATTCTGTAACTGTTTTCTTTGCTTTATTGACCCCATCAGTCTGGTCCCTTTGTCATTAGTCCACCATTTTTTTTATCTGATTAAAAATATATACACTTTTTCTGCAATTATTTACATTACAGAGTAAAACAAAAGTTGGCAATAGGCTAGACAAAGATGTTTTTTACATTCAGGACAGCTTGCAAACACTAGGCCAACAAACATATTAAGTGATGTAACATGGTTTATTTTCCAAAGATCGTCGGATAAAATACATTTCCATTATGTGAATAAGAAAAATTATCAAAATCGTATTGTAGTTTGTGATGTTTTCCACAAACAACTGATTGCTGTCTTCAGCCTTCCTTGTACAGCTGAGCAGTTAACAAGATCAAAGTGGTCAGCTCACATTTGAAAATGAACAAGTGTATCTAGTAGCCTTTAACTGTTATCAGACAAAATATGAATAACATTTTAAAAGATTATCAACATCATTTGAAAGTGAAGTCTTTATAATAATACCATTACTGAATCATTTCTAAGTAAAATTTGAAAGAAGTTGGCATAGAATGTAATCTATCTTATTTCACTAGCTGTGGTGATGGCATGAGTTTATATGTCTGCATCCATCTTCAAGAAAAGGCAGAAGAAGACTTTTGACTGAGAAATGTTACACTTGTCATTTTGAATGCTTCAAAATTACATCCATCTATAATAGTCGTTTGAATGCTTTATTAAGATGAATGCAGATGTTATCCCCTTTCTTCACCTTTGTATGTAACCATATATTTTAATTCCGTTTTACTTAAAAATAATGAATTTAGAGTTTGTTTAGTATATCAATGACTACCAGCAATTAGCTGTGTTATTCTTTCCCATGTTATTCTTTTTGGTGTAAATTGTACACTTTTTTAATAATGGAAATATATAGTTTATTAAAATATTAGTGGAGATAACTTACAAAATGGAATATCACTATCAGAATGATAACTTTTAAACCTTGCAGCTTTATGTCTGGGGAGTATACAGCATATGGAACTTACTTGTCTACTACACATTCATCATAAACTTATTCCTGCAAATTATTAATTTTACAGTTTTATGGGGTTTGTCTTTGTGTGTGATTTTGGCTTCCTTCACTGTGTGACATCTCAAGTTTTATAGTTATGTAGAAGTAGTGACCACAAAACTAGCAGTAGAATGTTATAGTGTAAATCATACAAGTTACTTCAATTTGTTTAATTTTAAAGATGCCATAGTCTGACATACCTGCGCCTTTGTTACTGTGAAGCAATGACAGATGCTGGATTTGAAGTCCTGGGAAATTTGTCTTCACTTCTTTCCATTGACCTTTCAGGAACCGGTATTTCAGATCAAGTAAGTATTTTGGTTTTGTCATTTTCTTGCAAGTAAACTGCATCTTATATTTTGTAGTGTAAACTTTGCATATCCCATGGAAATATTGATAGTATTTTGTCAGAAAATCATATTCTTGAGGTTCATGTAGCTTGGACAATAGAATCCAGCTGTGAAGCTCTCACTAGAATAGAGGAATGCATCCTTGATTACAGCATAGGTGAACTGAATTTGATTAGCTGATTAGGTGCTCGATGCCACAACTAGGAGGATGGTCAATCCCATATTCGGTGGAAGGAGGTGGTTGCCTACCAGGTCAAGCAGTTTCTTCCAACATAACCACAGATGAAGGGCAGTGATGCAGTCATATGACAAGGTTGGTGCAGAGAGAATGTAGGCATGACCATCCAAGTTGGTCATGATATCTTTACAGCTGGCTGTAAGAAGGAGCACATGCACACTGGTAAAGGGCATAGGAAGTCCCGGTGGTGAGGTAGTTGCCCATGTCAAACACTTGAGGGGGGTTTCAGGCCTTGCATATGAAATACTCTCATTGCCAGGGTGTTATTGAAAGGATCAGACATACCAATGTCTGCCTGAATGATGGCAGTTCTGGATGGTTCTCACTTTTTCTAATGGGACTCCCCTCCAAATGAGGGAATGAGCTTGAGATTAATAGGAGGGGTCTGATGGGAGGCAAGCCAGAAGGGGAAAAAGGGCACAGTGTAAAAAAAAAAGAAAAAAATAGAATCCAATTGCTGTCCGGTATGATTAATCAGAGTGCTTTTGTCTACAGTCTTGTGTTGCTTCTTTATATGTTGTTTATAGAAATAGCCCTAAACAACTGATGTTTACTTCACTAAGCAATGTTTTGGTGGTTGGTATATCAGAGTCAAAATGTCTATTTTACCCAGCAGTTAAACAAACATGAAGATAATTACAGCGATGATTTGACAAAACCAAGCAATTTAAAATGTTATTTTATTTTTTCTACTAGGTTATGAACACTCTGTATGTTGGGCCCGATTCCAGAAGAATTGTTGCCAGAGTAAGTGACCATTTACACTGAGAGCAGGCTGAGATCAGGTCTTGTAATCTGCCCTCCAGTGTATGCCTATTTATACAGAGGCTTTACACCAGAGTAGGTCACTTACATTGAAACCACGTCTTTTGGTTTCAGGGCAGACTTACACTGAAAGCAACTCTTTTGGAATCTGGCCTATTATTTCTTAAAAATATCTATACCAATTTTAAAAGCAAGATAAAAATAGTCAAAAGATAAATTCACACACATTCAAGGACACAGTCTCAGTTGTACAAAAGGAACACTGCGAAAATATTATGCGTGCCTGAACATACATATCTCTGCACATGTGCAGTGTGTTTTACAACATGAGCAGTACACTGCGCAAATATAACTGTGTGCATGTGTTTGTAAATTATGAGTAAATGTTTGATATGTATATTAACAGTTAAGAGAGTGAATATATTCTATGTATCCATGTATTGAGAGTAAATATACAAATGAGTGAATGCTTGTATTATGAATGTACAGTGGATATAAAAAGTGTACACACCCCTGTTAAAATGCCAGGTTTTTGTGGTATAAAAAAGTGAGACCACAATAAGTCATTTCAAAACTTTTCCCACCTTTAATGTAACCTATAGCCTGTACAATTCAATTGAAAAATAAACAAATCTGTTAGGGGAAAAATATAAAAAATAAAAAAATGTACAATAAGCTGGTTGTATAAGTTGTCACACTCTTAAACTAATACCTTGTTGAAGCACCTTTTAATTTAATTACAGCATTCAGTCTTCCTGGGTAGGAGTCTATCAGCATGGCACATCTTGACTTGACAATATTTGCCCACTCTTCCTTGCAAAAGCGCTCCAAATCTGTCAGATTGCAAGGGCATCTCTTGTTCACAGCCCTTTTAAGGTCACCCCACAGATTTTCTATTGGATTTAGGTCTGGGCTCTGGCTGAGCCATTCCAAAACTTTAATTTTCTTCTGGTGAAGCCATTCTTTTGTTGATTTAGATGTATGCTTGGGGTCATTGTTGTGTTGAAAGGTGAAATTCCTCTTCCTCTTCAGTTTTCTAGCAGACGCCTAAATGTTTTGGGCCAAAAGTGACTGGTATTTGGAACTGTTCATAATTCCTTCCACCTTGACTAAAGCCTCAGTTCCAGCTGAAGAAGAGCAACCCCAAAGCACGATACTGCCACCACAATGCTTCACCGTGGGGATGGTGTTCTTTTGGTGATGCCAAGTGTTGTTTTTGCACCAAAAATACCTTTTGGAATTGTGGTCACAAAGTTCAACCTTGGTCTCATCAGACCATAACACATTTTCCCATATGCCTTTGGGAGACTTGATGTATTGTTTTGCAAATTTAGGCTGGGTCTGGATTTTTTTCTGTGTAAGAAAAGGCTTCCATCTTGCAACCTACCCCATAGTCCAGACAAATGGAGAATACGGGAGATTGTTGTCACATGTAGTATACAACCAGTACTCCTTTAGTGTTGCTGTAGGTCTCTTGGAAACCTCCTTGACCACTTTTCCTTTTGTCTTTTCATCAATTTTGGAGGGACATCCAGTTTTTTTGCAATGTCACTGTTGTCTCATATTTTCTCCACTTTTTGATGACTGTCTTCACTGTATTCCATGGTATAGCCAATGCTGTGGAAATTTTTTTGTACCCTTCTCCTGAATGATACCTTTCAACAATGAGATCCCTTTGATGCTTTGTAAGCTCTCTTTGAACCATGGCTTTTGCTGTAGCAGGCAACTGAGTAAATATCAGGAAAATCCTACTAGGACAGCTGAACTTTATTTAGAGTTAATCAGAATCTCTTTAATTGATGCCCGGTGTGAAACCCAAGAAGACTGAATATTGTAATTACATCAAAATGTGCTTCAACAAAGTATTAGTTTAATGGTATGCACACTTATGCAACCAGCTTATTATACATTATTTAGTTTTTATATTTTCCCCTAACAGATTTGTTTGTTTTTCAATTGAATTGTACAGGTTATAGGTCACATTAAAGGTGGGAAAAGTCTTGAAATTATTTATTGTGGTCTCATTTTTTATATCACAAAATCCTGGCATTTTAACAGGGGTGTGTACTCTTTTTATATCCACTGTATGCATGTTACTATCAATACCTCTATTCCTTGGAATATACATTTAACATCTAACTTCTTTAGAGGAAGCATTCTTTTATGATTATATTTTAAGTCATGTACTTAGAAATTTGCTTATAGTACTTCATTGCAATATTCTGAAGTGTGAGGATCAAGTTTTTATTTTCATCATACCAATGGGAAATAAAAAATGCTGGAAATGAATTCAAATTAAGTTTAGTATAAAATTAAATTTCCTGTTTTGCTGACAAATACAGAACATTTCAAAGAGTTAAATCTTCTCATTAATATTATTTTCCAATAATTAGTGAAGTAACTGAGTAATTAAGGCAAAAGATGGTGAGCAGATTGACTTGGCTTAAGCATCTTCTCTCTAAACTATTTTATATAGCACAGAACACAACCACTTATATTAAAGTATAAGTACAGTAATGTATGCAAATGTTGTTATATGCATTAATATCTATATAGAAGTCAAATAAATATATTTCTGTCAGCACAAGTTTATAATCACTATTAATGGTTTCTAGTCAAACATCTGTAAAAATAATTTTGTATAAAAAATAATTTTATAGCAACCAGTGTGCAGAGGTGTGAACCATATGCTATCCCATATAAGATATGCTAGATTCATGCCTCCTTGTTTTCATTTGCATTTTAACCTTACAGTTTCCTTGCATTGCACAGCTTATTTCAGTATCACATCAGGTGTTAAATATCACAATTGCATTTCAAGGAAAGCATTGGGACTACTATATACTGAAGTAATACCAAAAGGTTATGGGGGTATTTAGCTTTTGTAGGCAGTTGGTTATACCTTGTGTAAGTACATCTGTAGACCCCTTACTTCTTAATATACAAGTGTGGTCTGCATAAATATGTATTTCAATTTGAGTGGCTTTTGCATGTGGATGTCGTTATGTATATAGAATTGCAATGTAACATAATTTACTTAAGTACGGATGCTTAATCTGCATTTTACAAACTTTTAGATGATTAATAGCTCTCTATAACAATATTTTAATATACTGTCAGATGTTATGTATGGCACATGCCATTCTCTGTTTCTATGCTATCAGCTTCATTCATGCTATGCATTTGTAAGTATTCTGTATTCCACCAACAGTCTTGATGCTTAACTACCTCTTTGTATTATATCTCAGGTCTTCCATTCCCTGGGGATCACCCATGGTCTATGTGTTTGTTATATTTTTTTATGAGATTAAACCTTTAGATGTGCCACTGTCTGTTGCAATAAGCAGATCAGTTGTTTTACTTATTAGATCTTATTTAATGAAACTGTCTATTCTTGTGAAGAATCTGTATTCCAAAGGAGCCCAGGTTGAGAACAGCAGATAGCCCTTGAACAATGCAAAAGCTAGAAAATGTCAGAAATATAAGACATAGCTAGCAAAGCATTTAATGGTTTTCACTGGCATAAATCAAATATGGATATGAAACAGTATATTGGGTCAGTGATGATAATGGATCAGTTAAGGAAAATAACTTTTTAAAATATCAGGACACACAATGCCAAGTCCTGAATAATCAAAGATGCAGTCTGACAGTGTGTAAATATTTGTGTGTACAATATAACAGGGAGCATGCTACAGAACCAGAGAAACTGCAGAGGAAATTCCATTACTGTAATATGTATTTCTTTGTTTATCAGAAGTATTCTGCATAGCAGTAACTGTCTAATTAATTATTAATAAAGTTATATTCATTTTTTAGCTTCTTTTATGATACATTAAAACCAGTAATATTGTTTTAAACAAGCATTTTCTTCACTATAAATGACATATTCCTCTGTACTGTGATGATTCGCTGCATGAGTATATTATATTTGCCCTGTACTTATATAAAGGATACAACTTTCACTGAATTAAGATGACCACAAGATGTCACTAAACAGAGATTACCAGGTGTATTTAAGTCTGCAGATGTCTTCTTTTTCTTCTTTCCACTACAGTCTTCTTTCCTTTTCTTCTTTTAATTATTCCACCTTTTAAAAGATAATGAGCATAAAAGGTTCATGGATATGTTTTAAAATTAACTAAATTCATTTTAAATGTTCTGTTTTTGTGTTTCTGCTGCTTGTTTTAACATTCTAAAAGTTCACTTCCTGTAAATGAGGGTTAAAGTTCAAAATGCATTTCCTGCAGTACTGGCAGCTTGAACATGGAACCTAGACTGTTATAAGTTGAAAAACAGCTCAAGGTATGAGAAAAAAATCTAAACCAATTTAACTAACACTAGACAGGAAAGGGACTGAAAATAAGGAGTTACTGTAAAAAAAACAGTCAATAGCATCTCTAATTCTTTGAAGAAGAGCCCAAGTAATGAGCAAACACCACACAAGTTAAGCATATTAAAAGAGTGAAGTTGTCAGAAAAAATATGTATTAATGTGTGTGCTTAATGCTGATTAGAAACTAAATAAGTTAACACGTTTTTCATTCTATTTTATATGCACTATTTTATATACAGTTGAGTTTCATATGAGACTAAAAGATGCTTTTTGAAACTGCAGTGTGCTTTCTGAAACTTGCAAGATGCCCTCTGACCTAGTAATTGCTAGCACAGCAATATTCATGTTTATGCCTTTTGAAAATGTACTTGAGAGGCAGGTGATTATCTGCTAGGTCAGGAAGAAATGAATGAACAATGCTATATTCTGTAATGTAATGATTTTAAACAATCAGCTCTGTTCAAAGTATGAGAACATGCACAGCTGCAGAAGTTAGAGATAACAAAGGCAAAGAACTGTTAGAGAAATGAACTGCAATCTATACACTTGCTTTGTGCTCGAATTAGCCATAGTACCTTGAATGGTAACATTGCATATATCTAACCGGTGGTAGCCAAGGCCACGTTATTTTCTTAGGAAGTTTCTCACAAAAATTGATAGTACCAGCAGAATATTGTAAAAACAATCACTACGAAATGATGATGACAAAACTTGTGATTCACTACGTCAGCTTGGTAGGCAATGTCTTATTAGAAAATGTATAAAAATGCCTGCATTTCGTGATTCTAGTTAGACAAACTCTGTATTAGAACGTTTTTGTCTCCTTGCTGCAAGATTAAAGTGCCTTAACCTGAACCTACCATGTATTGATCATTTTTAAAGTATATTTTTCCTTTGACAGTTTGGTCCTTCGAGCCAGAAATATCTCTCACTCTAGGCTCAGGTCAGAATTGGGCCCGGTGGCATGTACCCGTACGGAGAAGTGGCCACATCGGCTCTTCTGCTTTGAAAGACCTCCGACTGAATTGTCGTTCGAAAGAGGCCAGCCACTGTTTCTGATCTGGGATTGGAGGACGAGTCAACGTTCTGGTGGATCAACACACGGAGAGTCAGGTAAGGAGGAATTTACCTTTTTTCTGTTTTAGATCAGGGACTTGTTACAGTATTGTTTTGTCAGGGAGATTTGCATGTGCAGATCAGGGACAAAAAGATTGCTGTCTTGTCATAGATCAGGGAAACAGAATAGGTAGGCAGTTATTCTAGATAAACTGTGAAAAGGTGTAAAATCGTGGTACCACGTGATAAAAAGGGTTACATAACAATTTCTAACTCAGCTAAGGGAACATGGGAAATCAGTGCACGAAAAGTTCCCGAGACCCACCCTTAACCGAAGACGCAAAATATATGCAATTACAGCGTGCCGATAATGTTAGGTATTATAGAAAATGGGTTGATAAATACAAATTTGACGGTAATTTAGATAAACCTTCACTTATTAAACTTGTTAGACAACTTAAAACAGACGTGAAAGGTCAGCTAAAAAAGCAACGACAATTAGGAGTCCCTCAGGCACACAGGTGGCTTGAGGAAGCAAACCGCAGGGACCAAAAGATTAAAAATTCAAAAGCAATGTTCTTAGATAAAGAAGACAATAACTTGGTAATAGCAACAGCCCCTCCTCCGCCCCCTCCACTTCCCTTACCAGAATATGAAGCGAGTGGACAAGCTGATCCACCTCCACTATACCCAGCTGTTCCTGCAAAACCAAAACCGTTTGTCAGAGATCCTATCGAGACCAGATCTCGAACACGCAACTTAAGAGGGGATATTGAATAATATGAAATGAATAAAAATTCACAAGCTATGAGTGAAGAAGAGATATGTCCACTCATAGAAGTACCAAATCCGCAGGCAGGACAGGATCCAACTCTTCTAGTATATAGACCGTGGACACCGGAAGACATCTGGAAAGCCACAGAGGGAATTCCCCATCCAAAAGTTAATTTTAGAAAATTCTTAGAAGACTTACAAGGCATGAGGTTAAGTTACCATTTGAATGGAGAGGAAGTAGAGAAAGTAGTTAGACAAATCGTAGGTCCAGATTGGCACATGATCAGTGGCAACTGGAATCCTGGTAACCCAGAGCTTAGACCATTCCCACATAGTAACGCAGAACTGGACAACAGAGTGAAAGGTCTAACAGACCGAATCTCTGAGAAATGGAAGCCTAGGGCTGATTGGACTTGCATTAATCAGTGCATACAACAAGAAGGTGAAACTGTTGATAGATATTATGCCAGATTATTAGAATGTTTTAATAACCATTGGGGAATGCAGGTACCTGAAGACCAAACACATGAATCCCCATATGAGCAACAGTTAAAGAATGCATTTTTAAAAGGCAGTATTGTACCCATTAGCAGCTTTATTACAAAGCACATGGTAGATCATTGTACAAGTAGATTACAGTCACTACCTGAATATGCAAGACATGCTGAAAGGCATTTTAATAGCAAAAAGAAAAAGAAAACTCAAGTATTTGCAGTAGAAGATGGATCAGAAGTCTTTGTAGTACAAACTGGGAAGAAGGGTAAGAAAAATACCCAGGGAAACAAACAATCTGATAAACGATCAGAGGACTTTGAGGAGAGAAAGAAAATGGGTGAATGTTTCAAATGCGTGAAAAAGGGACATTTAGCAAGGGATTGCAGACAAAATAAGAAGGTAACCACAGAAGATAAGGAGGGTGAGGAATGACTATATGATAGTCAAGAATCACTGGATAGGAATAAACAAGAAAAGACAAATGCAAATGTGATAGAAAGGGTAGAAGATGTGACAGAAGAAATAGAGGATGTAAATGAAATCACAGATAATGAAGAAAATGAAATTTTGGCCTTAGCATTATTGAGCTTAGAGCTCTACTTACTAGACACAAAACCGGAAGTTACACTTCTGGTAGAGGGGAGGGAAGTTAAATTCCTGTGTGACTCAGGGGCTTCACGGACACTGATACATCCTTCCAAACTACCAGAAAATTCAGAATCACTTGACTACATATTAGTGAAAGCAGCTAATGGACAGCTGTATCGGGAGCCACTCTCCCACAACATAGCAATAACTGACCCAGTTTTAGGGGTGACCCAGAAAAGCAAAATTGTTGTTTCTGCAAAATGTCCAGTGAATCTTTTGGGCAGAGACCTAATGCAGATATTTGGCATAGCCGTAGTTCCAACTATGCAGGGTATGGAAGCACAGCGACAAATGGATACTTTTGTAGTGCGACCGGAGGGTGAAACATTTTATTGGTACAGCCAGGACTTAGTTACGACTGGTCCAGGGGCAGTAACCGAAGAACTGATGAACATAGCCATCAGTAAATCCCCCTCCCTTGATACTGATAAACAGCATTTGTTGTATTGCACTCTATATTACTGTAACAGACCAGGACCTGATAAAGAATATGAGCAAGAACTGTTTAGAAACCATGCTAACAGATTAGTATTACGAAATTTGTATTGGGACACAGAAGGAAACAGTGTAGTAAGCTGTTCATTGCCCCAGGAATTCCTAGCACTTTACAAATCTAATCGATTACCACATGTAAGTTTAACTAAAGATAGAAATTTGAAGTGGGCAGACCTAGGAGAAAAAGTCACAAGGTGGGAAAAGCAGACAGAGTTAGAACTTTCCGAACAGGGAGGACAAAAGCAGAAATTAAATTGGATAATGCAGACACACCCAGCTGTACACTCACAGGCAAGTGAGGATAGCTGAGTAGCACTCTTACTAGAGGAAGAGGAAAAAGCCTTACGAGACATACCAGAGACTCTCTGGTCAACAGGGAAATCAGATGTAGGACTTATTCGTACAGCAGGACCAGTTATTATCATGCCAAAATCAGCATTTAGACCTCAAAAGAGACAGTATCCCTTAAGAAAGGATGCAGAAATAGGAATCAAACCTATAATAGCAGCCTTACTTAAGGAAGGAGTCTTGACAGAATCTCCTAATTCACCATGTAATACACCCTTATTTTCTGTTAGGAAAGCAAACGGAGAATGGCGTATGGTGCAAGATTTACAAGCTGTAAATGATGCAGTTATACCCAGGGCACCTACGGTGCCAGATCCACACACTTTATTGAATGATTTGAAACCTCAACAAAAGTATTTTTCTGTGGTAGATATTAGCAATGCATTTTTCTCAATACCGATACACCCTGACAGCCAATATTGGTTTGCATTTACATTTCAGGGGAAACGGTATACATATACGAGACTACTACAGGGATATTGTGAAAGTCCAATAATATTCGCACAAGAAATGGCAAGTAACCTGGCAGGATTTATCCCACCAAAAGGCAGTCAGATTTTACTTTATGTAGACGACATTCTGCTGGCAGCCCCCACCCAGCAAGAATGCAGAGAGGATACCATAGCATTATTACAATTTTTAGCCACTCAAGGACACAAGGTAAACAAAAGCAAACTGCAACTTTGGAAAAAACAAGTCAAATACCTGGGATATGTAATATCCAAAGAAGGCAGGATATTAGCTGAAGATAGAAAAACAGCAATATTTCAAGCACCTAAACCAACTACCAAGAAGGAAATGATGTCCTTCCTGGGTACTACTAACTTTTGTCGGAGTTGGATTCCAAACTATGCCTTGGAATCTGCTCCACTGACTAACTTGATATTCAAAAAGCCGATGACAGCATAAGATTTATTACCGTGGACACCAGAAGCAGAATCAGCTATCTGCAAACTGAAGCAACTAATAGCTTCCTCCTTAGTTTTATGATTACCGAACTATCATAAACGATTTTTCCAAACTGTAGATTGTAAGCAAGGTTATATGACATCAGTATTAACACAACAACATGGGGACAAACAACGCCCCATAGCTTATTATTCATCACAGCTAGACCCAGTGGCGCGATCCTTGCCCCACTGTGTACAAGCAGTAGTCGCAGCTGCAATGGCAGTGCAGGCTTCAGCCTCAGTAATATTGTTCCACCCTCTCACATTGAGAGTGCCTCATGCAGTCGTGATTATTTTACTGCAAGAAAAAGTAGCATATCTTTCTCCTGCTAGACATCTTTCCTGTATGACTATACTGTTGAGCCAACCTCATATGACAATTGAACGATGTACAATTTTGAATCCATCAGCCTTGCTCCCAACCCCTGCAGATGGCAAACCACACTGCTGCCTGCAGGAGATTGAGCAAAAGACACTACCTAGAAAAGATATCACAAATGTTCCCTTGGATGATGCCAAGGTGACATACTATGTGGACAGCTCGTGCAGGAGGGGTCCTACAGGACAGAAGCTAGTGTGGTATGCAGTAGTTTCTGATACCGAGATTTTAGAAGCAAAGTCTTTACCACACAACTTATCTGCACAAGCAGCAGAATTGATTGCTTTGACAAGGGCATGTACCTTGGCAAAAGGTAAAAGAATGAACATTTTCACTGACAGTCAGTATGCTTTTTCTACTGTACATGTTTTTGCGCAGCAGTGGAAAAATAGAGGAATGATAACATCTGCTGGTAAACCAATTAACCATGCGCAATTTATTTTAGACTTGTTAGACTCTATTCAGTTACCTCAGAAAGTAGCTATTTGCAAATGCATAGCTCATACCAAGCAACAGGATAGAATTTCAAAAGGTAATGCAAGGGCTGATACAGCTGCAAAACAAGCAGCTTCAGCTTCAGAAGTTTTTCTTTTGAGTGAGGAATTACAACCATCTGAGATTTTAGACCTAGAAATGTTAAAAACAATGCAGACACTTACTACAAATGTAGAAAAACAAAAGTGGATAAAACGAGGAGCAATCTTTGAGAAGGGACTGTACATCTCCAAAGAAAAGAAAACAATTTTACCATCTAACTTGTTTAGATATGCAGCTTTGTTGAGCCATGGGCAGTGCCATGTCTCAACAGGGGGGATGGTACAGTTAGTGAATCGAGTGTTTACGACGTGTGGATTTACAAACTACACAAAACATTTTTGTGCAGCATGCCATGTTTGTAACAAGCATCATGCACAAGGGGCATTGAAACCTAAGCAAGGGAGTTTCCCTACACCACCGTATCCATACCATACTATTTGTATGGATTTTATAGAGCTGAAAAAATGCGAAAATAAGAAGTACTGCCTTGTCATTATAGATATGTTTTCCAAATGGGTGGAAGCTTTTCCAACTAAAAATCCAGATGCAGCTACTGTTGCAAAAGTCCTCGTTAAAGAAATTATTCCTAGATTTGGCATACTGGAAAAGATTTATAGTGACAATGGCACACACTTTGTAAATCAAACTATACAACAACTTAGCCATTATTTCGAGATTTCTCTGAAAAATCATTGTGCATACCACCCCCAATCTGCAGGATTAGTAGAGAGGCATAATTGGGTTTTGAAACACAAGCTTAGAAAATTGATTAGAGAGACACAAAAGAACTGGGTGCACTGTTTACCTCTGGCACTATTGAGCATGAGAACTGTTCCAAATGCAAAAGGGTTAACTCCTTTTGAAGTTCTGTTTGGGAGGGCATATTATACACCTCAATGGAAACCTCTCATGCCTGCAGAACAGGAGGCTGACAGTTCACTTGCAGGGTATATGAGGTGATTTTTGAATAAGAAACTTTTGCAGAGCAAACCAGACCATCGAAAGCAGCAGTAGCCCCAGGCGCATGGGTCTGGGTGAAGGTGGTGAAGGAAAAGAACTGGAGTTCTCCAAAGTGGGAAGGGCCGTACCAGGTACTACTGTCGACACCCACTGCAGTCAAGATCGTGGAGCGAGCGTCCTGGATTCATTTGACACACTGTAAACTGGTTAAGAACTTTGAACTGGACAAAAACCTTGTTACTGTTGTACAACGAGAACAAAATGACCGGGTATAGAGCAAACAGGGATGCAGAACAACCTCAGAAAACTTGCATAATTATTCTGATAGCTGTACTGATAACATTGATCTTTTTGTTGTGGCCTTTCCTTTTCCCAGCCACAAAAGTTGAACTGATCAAATGTGATGAGCCGACCATAGACTGGCACCCGAACTTTAATAATTATCATGCAATTACATGTGTGTATGCTGAGACTTTTAATGTTTCGAATTGCTGGATTTGCACAGCCATACCAACAGCATACATGGGGTTATTAATGACTGCAGTCCCCCTAGGGGTCAATGAGACCTGGGAAAATTTGGTTTATGACACCGTAGCTATCAAAGCACATGATAAGGTAGCACTGTATTTGCCTGTGACACAAAAGGGAATTGTATGTTTTTATAAGAATGACACAATTCAAGTGAATTGGAGCAGGTGCAATGTGACTGTACATGACAAATATTATACCAAAGCAAACAGAATGGATACAGTTTGTAATTCGAATTATGACTCATTTCTTGAGTCCATGCATAAGACTATTGATGAAGTGCAACGTAATCCTGTACTTTTTAAGCAACTGTCTGTAATAGATAGGAAAATGTTTCATGCAAGGCAACCATTTCGTAGCAAAGTAACTACTAAGGTAGAGGATTGTTATTTTGTGTGTGGTAAGAAAGCATATAAATTGTTACCTGAGAATTGGTCCGGCAGTTGTTTTTTGGGGTACCTGGTTCTGGCCATATGACACACTGCAGTTTTGCCTCAGGGAAATATTCGAAATACCCGAGATGTAGCCAAGAAAGCTGTCAGGAAGCCTGAAAATCCAGTGGGATGGATCGAGGCGGGCTGGAAAGACCATCATACCGTGGGTACCAAGCTGACGCACATGGACTTGAGTGATGCTGTCATATCGTGGGCAGGCATATTACCTGCATATGGTGCAGTGAAATCGATTTGGGAGTTGCGAAAACTGTCTAAACTTCTTGAAGTAATGAGTAATGCAACGTTTTCTGCTCTTGAATTGATAACTGATGAACTGAATGCTATGAGAACTGTAGTGCTCCAGAACCGTATGGCTGTTGACTTCACCCTAGCGGCGAGAGGTGGTACGTGTGCTTTAATCAAAGAAGAGTGTTGTGCGTATATACCTGATCATCAACATGAGATAAACGACCACCTTGAGGTGATACAGCAAGTGTCGACCATGACCAAACCAGGCCCAAACCCTCTGATGGACTTTTCCCAGCATTTGTTTGGGGGGTGGGGTTCCATCCTAATGAACATCCTGATTGCCATTTGTGTGGGATTACTTCTATTAGGAGCATGTATTTGTTGTGATATTCCCTGTACGAAAAAGTTAATCAAAGAATTTATAGATATATCAGTTTCTGAGACTTTGTATCAAAGTACTGAAATTGAAGAATTGTTAGAATGTGAAACACTTTCATAAGTTTAAACTGAATGACTCTCTTAACTGCAAATCCTGAATGGAAGAGGTTAGGAAAAGAAGCAAACTGTTTATTCTTTTGAAAATAGAATTAAAAAGTATTAACAGGGGGGAAATGTCAGAAAAATATGTATTAATGTGTGTGCGTAATGCTGATTAGAAACTAAATAAGTTAACACGTTTTTCATTCTATTTTATATGCACTATTTTATATACAGTTGAGTTTCATATGAGACTAAAAGATGCTTTTGAAACTGCAGTGTGCTTTCTGAAACTTGCAAGATGCCCTCTGACCTAGTAATTGCTAGCACAGCAATATTCATGTTTATGCCTTTTGGAAATGTACTTGAGAAGCAGGTGATTATCTGCTAGGTCAGGAAGAAATGAATGAACAATGCTATATTCTGTAATGTAATGATTTTAAACAATCAGCTCAGTTCGAAGTATGAGAACATGCACAGCTGCAGAAGTTAGAGATAACATAGACAAAGGACTGTTAGAGAAATGAACTTCAATCTATACACTTGCTTTGTGCTCGAATTAGCCATAGTACCTTGAATGGTAACATTGCATATATCTAACCGGTGGTAGCCAAGGCCACGCTGTTTTTCTTAGGAAGTTTCTCCCAAAAATTGATAGTACCAGCAGAATACTGTAAAAACAATCACTACGAAATGATGATGACAAAACTTGTGATTCACTTCGTCAGCTTGGTAGGCAATGTCTTATTAGAAAATGTATAGAAATGCCTGCATTTCCTGATTCTAGTTAGACAAACTCTGTATTAGCACATTTTTGTCTCCTTGCTGCAAGATTAAAGTACCTTAACCTGAACCTACCATGTATTGATCATTTTTAAAGTATATTTTTCCTTTGACAGAGGTAATGTATGTAAATTATTTTCATGCAGTCAGAACCACTCAACATAGCACCCACTGCACATAGATAAACCGCATCACATACACCCACATCACCAGATAGAATAAACAAAAATAAAAAACAGAGTACTTGAAATTATGTATCGAAAGTATATATAAATTAAGTGGATTAGTTAAACATGTTACTATACACCCCCCATATACACACTACTCTCTGTGTTAGAAAATAATGTTTGAGAGGATTTAAATAGAATAATAGAGACTTATAAGCAACAGTATATTAAATATATATATATACACTAGCTCAGATACTGTCAATACACTCCCCTCACCACCACATGCACACTACTGTCTATGTTTGAAAATAATGTTAGAGAGAATTAAAATAAAACAATAAAGGGACTTATAAGTAATAGTAATAATAACATATATACACTATTTCAGATACTATAGAAAAGGTATTTTGCTAAAATATAAACATTATTTTTTGTTTGTTTTACCTTATATTTGATGATGAACTGTAATAGATGGCAAATCTGAATACCTGTGAGAAAGCTATTTAGGCCAAATAGAAAATGAGAGCAACATTACTATTCTTTGTTTATTTATTTATTTATTTTACTATTTTTGCCCTTGGAAGACCAGACATTTCTTGTTGCTCATCTCTTTAAGGTGACAAGAGTCCAATCCAAATGTGCTGATTGATCAAATTTTTTTTTTCTGAGAAAACTCTTCTAGAGAATTAAAAGTTTTCTGACCTTATGATTCACTTCGTCAGCTTGGTAGGCAATGTCTTATTAGAAAATGTATAGAAATGCCTGCATTTCCTGATTCTAGTTAGACATATTGGGTTGGGAGGATGGCCTAATGGTTAAGGTGTTTGCCTTACAAACACAATCTCACAGAAATGGCTCACAAGGGCAGTTAGCCTAGTATTAATCTATGAATCTATGAAAAGATCTCAATTCTGTCGGGTAAAATTAGTTGAGTTTTAATGTTTAGCTTCTTTAAGTCTTTTACAAATGGAATGCCTGCTTTCCTTTTGGTTGTAACAGATGCAGTATAGTCATTGCCAAACCTGATAGTGTTATTTATTTTTATCAGAGAATTAGCCCAAGTAGTCTTCCGTGCCAGGTGCTTGTCTTGGCTGGAGAGAAATTTTACAATACTAGGTCTGGAAATGCAAGAATTTTCTTCAAAGAAGTTGAAAGAGATCTATGGGCTCTCTCAATACCACAAGAGAGAGTTTCAGGTAGATTTAGAATGTTAGGCATCCTGTTAGTTAAAAACCGCAACATATTGTCACCTTCCTTTTCTGGTATTCCATATATCCTAATACTATTTTTTTTCTAGATCTACTTTCTAGTTACTGTAGTTTTTCCATAAGCAAAGTATTTTGTTTTAACAGAAATTTTGTGTGATTCTCACTCTCTGCCATTTTGCTATTCAGGTCATTTAATGTGTCTTCTATTGCTGAGATCTGAACAGATTGTTGTTTTATTATCGCTTTTAAAATTTCTGTTTGTTTCTTCATATCTTCTTTTGTATTGTCCATTTTGATCTCAGGTTTATCAAATTTAACAGAAAGCTTCTGGATACTGTTCATTATAGACTGTAATTCTTTTTTCACTGAGTTGTTGAAAGTTCACTTTTGAGTGGCTCATTCTGTCACAACAGTCAATAACACTTCTGACAGGAAAAAAAAAAACAAAGAAAAAACATGAACACTTGATTTTTCTTTCAAGTAGTTGTCCAAGTTTATTTAAAAAACTCAAAATGTATAAGAAAATAAGTTTTTGTTAAGGTTGTATAATAAAATCCTGTCAGGAAAAAAGAAAATAAAGCAGAGCTAAAACTGTGCTGTTAGTAGTTTGCCATCTTGGCTATGCCCCCCAATAATTCTATAATTTCTCAAAGATATACAGTCTGAAACTGAAATATCTCTCATTATTTATTATTATTATTTCGTGACTTCACTCTTCAATGATTTGGCAGAAAACCACAAACTTTGTGAGGAACAAGCCAAATATATGAGGCAAAAATCTGGACATTCTGTGAAAATCTGTAGTTGAGAGGTATGATGAGAAGTATTGTAAAGATGATGAGTTCTGGTAATAGTAGATGTGGTGAGTTAGTACTTGGAGTACTGGAGGTGATGTTGGGAATATAGTTAGTATACAGAGGTTTGTGACAGTATGTAAACTGTGTAAAGGTGAGGAGTATAATCAGCTGTATTATGTTTATGAGCATGGTATAAAATGGGTTATGAGTAATTGGGTAAAGTAGAAATGAGTTAAGGGAAGAGAGGCTGAGACTGGAAGGAAGATGTTTGCTGTTGTATTCATTGTAATTTTGCATTGGTAAAGTGCCTGTATGTGAAAGAAGATAGAGAGAGTGCACAGAGAGGAAGAATTGTGTAGAATGAGTTAGCAGTGTAATAATGTATGTAGAAATACAGGAAGAATGTGAACAATTGAAATGAAAAGTGAGGGTCTTATTTATAAAGAGTGATGCTACCATTGGGAGCTAGGGGAGATATGGAGGAGAAAATGAGGAAGTGATGTAGTAGGAGATATGAAGGGAGAAAGAAGAAGTGATGTAAGGATTATTTTAGAGTGGGAAGGGATATAGTAGCTTGTGTAGAAAGACATTGCAATTTTGTGGTGTACTTGGTAAACAGTTTGATATTTGATATGATTGTATGTATGTGGATATAAATGTAAGGGAAGAGGTGTGGGTGTAAGCTGAGAGTAGGGTAGGGGAGTGAAAAGAACCTGAACAAGGAGGAATGGAGCAGGGTTTCCAGGGGCAATGCAGTATACAGCAACTAGGAAAACAATCAGACAGTAGTGAAGGAAGCAGAAGGTAATGTCCAAATATACTGGCAGAATACAAGGAAAGAGAAGAATCTAAAGTTTCAAGGCACTGTAAGGATGAAAAAGATTCTATAACAAGGTATACAGAAAGCAAGACAGAGTGTTAGATTGGAGGGACCAGAGTGTTTGAGAGGGAAATTTCTGTTGACATGGGCAGAGTTTCAAGTTAAAGTTAGTATGAGTTTAAAATGGAGTTCTAGCAGTTATTTCCAACCTCCATTTTTTTTACATTTTACCAAAAAGCATCAATAACGTAAAATATTTAGAGATAGAAATATAAGTTCTTTTTTACATGGACTGCTTGAGGTGAGTCACTGTATTTAATTTTATTTTTATGGGAGCAGCATTTTCCTGAGGCCTGCTAAGTCTAACAGAAGGATGCTGTTCTATTAATAGTTGGAGACCAGTCTTCTCAATATTGTTTTTTTGTTGTTGTTGTTTTTGTTTCTAGGTTGAAAAAGTCTCAGCAGAAGTTAGTGGCTGAAGGAGGTGCTTTCACCAGGGAAGTTTTGCTCTGTGAAAATAGACTATGTTAACATGTTAAATTAGCTTAAATTAAATGAGTATAAGGTCTGAAGGGGGGGGGTCACCTTCCATCAGTTTTAACACAACAGTGCAAACCACTCTAATGCAAAAGTGAGTTGAAAATGTGTCTGCAGCTGTAAAGGTATTTAGCAGTTTCATTTGATTCTTGGGTACTATCTTATATTATATTGCATAGCAGAATACTTTGTAGTATATCAAGATTAATTCAACCAAATTAATTTGGTTGTATCATAAAAAAATATGTATCTCATGCTACCGTATTACTGCAGTTTATTTTTTTAATATCCAAGACTAAAATAGAAAGCCTTTAGTTTGGTTAATTAGAAATTTATGTTACTGGTTAAGAAGTATTATTGTGTACTGTCTTATTATATTATCCTAAGGACAAAACTTCAGTATCTGTGAATGGATGGGCAGAAGCTGACTTTTATTACTCTAAGTACGGAGGTTAAGATAAAAGGTGCCTCTCTTACCATTCATTTTTGTTATTATGATTAACTCATTATATAGAATGATGGCTATACTGGAGGGTATCACAATTCAAAACCAACTAGTGTCATTCATAACATACTTATTTACTTTTGTTTACTAGGAAAGTCTGACTGGACAAAGTCCCTTTTAAATGGAAGCTTGGTGACTATGCATATTTATTTCTTCTGTCAACCCATTTTGATCAAATTAATTTGACCCTGCAAACCTTTTTTCAGTGTGGGAACATGTTATTGGATATAAGATTATTTATTAAAAATCTTATAAGATGTCAGTTCTTGAAGCACCCTGGCCATTAAATTATGAAAGTCCTCTTGTTATATAGAGCATGTTTTTTTTTTCAGTAAACACTAAGCTACTTTGACGGCAGATGCACTGAAACTACAATTTGACATGACACATGAAGTTTCAGATACATTTTAAGATTATGTCCGTGTATTATTTTCATTAATTGATATAATAAATGTGATTCACTATATTTTCTGACTGTTATTATATATCCCAAGTTTTATCTACTTGTATTTTAGAGTTGAATTAATGCAGATATTAAGATAGATGCTACATAGATTTCTGTAGTGAGAGGTAAAACTCAGAGGATTCACCTTGAGGTTTATTGTAAAACCCCTGGAATATCAAAGGTTATCTTTTCCAGATATGGAATTGTGTGTCAAAGTAATAACTTATAAATCTTATTCTACAGAGCTGTAAGCTGAGAATTACTATTTGTATTTTAACATGGGTATCAGTTTTACAAATGAAGATAAGTGAAGAAGTTAGATATCGGTAAAAGTATTGAGTAATTGGGATATGTTGTTCAGGCAGCTAAAATCTTCTTTTGTTTGTCTGAGGGATCATACTATATAATATAAAACACTGAATGCTGTTAATTATTAACCTATACATTAGTACAAATTGTATCGGTCTAGTAATTCTAAATATTGTCATTGTGAGGCAAATAATGTGAAGGTGGTCCATTTTGGTGGTTACGCTGCTAGATCTTTCCCGGTAGGTTAGAACTAAACAGTTAGCTAATATTGTAACTGGAGATAATGTTATCCTATATCTTGTGACAGTTCTACTTCAAAACATCTAATTCCTATAACATCGAAATCAAAACACTGAAACCATAACATCAAAAACCCAAAACACTCAAAACTCATAGCATTGAAAACTCAGAAAACGAAACTTTGCATCACAACATCAGAAACAGCAAAGCACATGTAAATAACATCCCCTCCACCTATAACAACACCAAACTAACAAGCACACATTGTACTATGTTAATGCAGGGGGCAAGCCCCCATGCACCCCACACCCACTCGTAAATTAAAAAAAAGATTGCACTACAGTGAAAAAAAGTTAATTTCCTAACCCCACTGTATCGCAATCACCATACAGAATGTGCACATAATGTCTAAATCACTTACCTGTATGGCCTTAAAACATGTACAGATTGGCTAAATAAAAACTATATAATTAGTATAAATTCCTACACTATATAAATAATAACTATATAAATAAAAACTACAACGCCTTATAGTGATACCACAAGATTAATGGATTAAACAATAACATTTACATGTTTGATGATACATTTTCAATTTTATGAAATTCAATGTTATGAGTTGTCAGTGTTTTGGGTTTTTGATGTTATGGTCTCAGTGTTTTGAGTGTCAATGTTATGAGAATTAGATGTTTTCAAGGGGAACCCTTGTGACATGTTCAGTGGGGGGTTTTGAGGATGTTAGAAATCTTTTCTTGAAGGCAGATCAAAATCATGTGGCTGAGATGGCTACCAGAAGGCTGATACTGCAGAACTGGAAATCTGATCTTGTACATTCCCAGAAAAAGCTTGGTGTGACTTTTTGTTGAATTTTATATGTCAAAGATAAAGAATGTTATGACATGGAAGATTGGAACAATCCAGTATGAAGCCATAACGATTTATTATAACTTTCCAGAAAGATTTTGCTGTCGATCTCCTAACTTTTCTTCTTTTTCACCCAGTTCCTGTTTCTTAGTGTTGTTCTTCCCCCTTCTTTACATATAGTTCATCCCTATATTTATATGTTTTACCATCTTTAATAACTTTTGACGTTGTGTATGTATTTATTTTGAGAACTGGAATTTAGATATATCATATTTCTTTATAAAAAGTAGAAAAAAAACAATAATTTGCTATGGTAGAAAACATGGCAGATAAGTCAGTCTGATTTAGCCTTGAAAGATACAGTTTTATTTTCCCTGAAATCTAGGTTAAGTCTGTTTAGATATTTTTCTTTATGTTGTGGTTTGGTCTATTACCTTTTCTGGTAAATATCCAGTGTTTACTATTGACATTCTGTTAACATTTAAAATAGGGAGTGTTGTATATCATCCTTATACTAGTCATAGGTTTTTATTTATTCTTTTGTCCTGGGCCTTAAATACTCTCTCACGATATATATCAAATAGATTCATATCCTCTAAAGGACTGTCCAGCAACTTTGATTTTCTTATAATTTGGAAAGGACACTGTACATAACCATCCAACCCCCAAAGCTTTTAAATTATTTAACAAACTGAATGGGCACTAAGACTACAACTACTTTACCATTCTCAGACTTAGATAAATTAATCTTAGAAATATCGACCAAAAATATGTTGCAAAAATTAAATTCCTCAAGAACCTTATATAATTGTTTGACATTAGTAGAGGCAGTTATCAAAGAGTCAGGATTTTTAGAAAAATTGCAATACAAATCTATAAAACATGGTTGGAATGCCTTATGATTCAGTATGCTACATTTAATTAAAAAAGTAGGAATGTTCTGTGTAGAACAAAGAATAGAAGTTGTCAGATGTTAAAAAAAAATATTGGAGAAAGTGTTGCTGAAAAGCTTAACAGAGTTACAAGACTTCACAAAAACAGGAAAGTTAACTTATTTTTGCATTTCATTACTGCACATAGATCATTTTGCTGTTTTTCTGATTTTAAACTGCTTGTTTATCTGATATACATTTAATTTTCACTGTTAGTTATTCTTTGATAAAAGCCTTTTTCTGGTATAGTGTAATGGCCAACTTGGAAAGAGTAGTAGTAAGTCTGGTGGGAGTAGATTCATTGCTGCTATAATTAAGTAGTTGAGCAGTGTTGGCTTGAAAGTATAGCTATTTTTCTTTTGTTCGCTTTTGTTCTTGCTTGCCATATATTGCAGCCAGCTGAGTGTCCTTGCTGCAACAAGATGCAGAGAACTAAGCCAGTGTGTACATTGACTGAAAACTTTAAAAGTGTTACTGAAATTACAAAAACTCAGGAAAGCTATTTATTTTTCTATTTTATTATGCACTTAAAGTTGGCTTGAGTTAACACCTGTTTTTTATTAGTTCTGTTCTTGCCTAATATATACAGTGGCCAGCTGTGTTTAGCATACTGCTGCCATACGTATAGCTGATTAATGGGTAGTATTTGCAGCTCCAATTTTTTCCTCCATAGTTAGTACTACTTTTGCATTTGCCAGGCACGGTATCTTCTTGGCCTAATCAAACTGCTCTGAGCTGCATGTAGCCACTACTGGCTGTGGGAAATGGCACAGTTGTGAGCAAATAGTCTGGTTTACCATGCTTAAATTTATTTATTTATTTATTTGCAGTTGGTTTACCAGGATAGTCCACTGGGCCAATAAAAACACATTTTCAATTGAGTCCTGGGGAGAAAAGCTCCAAAACAAAGTTACAAAAAGATTACAGCAGTTTACAATTTCAATAAAGACAAAGCTTTAAAACAGTGGTAACAAAAAGATTACAGCAGTTTACAAATTCAGTCATTTGTGGGTTCAAGACAAAACAAAGATTAAGCAGTTACAATGCAATTTTAGGTTTCATTTTGTAGAAAACCAAGATTTAAGCAGGTGCAATAAAAATTTTTAGGTTAAATTTTGTAGAAAAACAAAGCATTGCTGTAGTAAATATATAGTTTCTTGAGTGGAATAGTAGGATTAGAGAATTATAAGATGTCATTACAGTTGGCTTATTATTTGGTGTCTGGTAATATATGATATAGTTGCCTGTAGGAAGTGGAGAATAGGTTGGTGGTGATACGGATGGAGGGAGGAAGGGAGTTCCATAGGCATGCCAGGGCAAAGGACAGGAGGTTTTGTCCTGGAGAGTGAAGGGGTTTGTACAGCTCTATTAGGTTTTGGTTATTAGATCTTAAGAGTCTTTGTGGCAGGTGCATTTTAAAGGTAGAGCTGAGAGAGGGATAGAGGGAGGGATGAAAAATTAATTTGTGAGCAAAAGTGAGCTGAGTATAGGAGAGATAGTTGGGAAGCTCTAGCCAGTTAAGTTTGTGGAGAGATGCACAGTGAAGGGTAGATGATTTGTGGCTAATGGCAAATTTGGCAATTTTATTATAACAAGAGGACAGTTTTGTTTTGAGAGATGATTGTAGGTTTGTTAGGAGAGGGGCACCATAAAGGAGGGAAGGGATGAGAAATGTATTAGCGAGAGTGAGCTTAGTAGATGTAGTGAGGAATCGATTGTGTCGGTAGAGCATGCCAAGTTTTTGGTGGGTTTTTTTTATGTTTAGTTGTAGGTGGCGATTGAATTTAAGCTAGTCATCAATCTGGACTCCTAGTAGTTTGGTTTCAGATACCAGTTCAAGAGGTGTGTTATTCTGGCTAGTGATGGAGAATAGTTTTCTATCAATGGTGTTGGTTTTTGAGGGGGTAAATACCATAAGTTTGGTTTTTGATGCATTGAGTGCTAGATGATTGTCCTTTATCCTCTGTTCTGTGGTAGCGAAGGCGTCTTGAGTCAGTTTTATGAGAGTGGGGATGGATGTGGCTGCACAGATAATTGTAGAATCATCTGCATATTGAATAAGTTTAACATAAGAAATTGAGTGGAAGAAATCATTTATGAATATATTGAAGAGGAGAGGATCCAAAATGGAACCTTGGGGACACCAGTGGGTGTGTTAAGGAAAGAGGAAATGGCTTTTTTCCACTTGACAGCTTGTTGCCTGTTGGAGAGATAGCTGGTGAACCAATTGAGAGAGGAAGGGGATAGGTCTAGGTTAGATAGTTTAGTTAGGAGAAGGTTGTGAGAGATAGTATCAAAGGTCTTAGAGAGGTCAAGAAAGAGGGTAGATACAGTAGAGCCAGAATCTCTGACTTTATTTACAGTTTCCAGGAAGGAAAGGAGGGCAGTCATGGTGCTGTGACCGGGTCTGAATCCGTGTTGTGTGGAAGTTAGTAAGTTATTATCTAAGAGATAGGAAGGAGTTGAATATGGATACATTTCTCTAGGAGTTTTGATATAGGAGAGAGGATGGCGATGGGACAAAAATTTGTAATATTGTTATTATTGCCTCCTTGGTGCAGGGGAATGATGAAAGCCCTTTTCCAGAGTTTGGGTACAAGACCTTCTTGGATAGAGTGATTGATTAGGATGCTGATGCGGTAGGCAATGGCTTCGGCAGCTATGCTGAGGAAGGACGAGGGAATGTTTTCGGGGGCATTGGAGCATGGTTTTAGCTTTTGCAGGAGTTTTCTTATGGTAGAAGTAGGAATGGGTTTTAGAGAGAATGGTGGGAGTTGAGAGACTGGAGATGAAGGGGGTGACAAGAGGGGGGATGCAGAAGTAGGGGGTGAGGTGTTATTAGAGAAGGATGAGGTTAGTTTGGAAATAGAGTCTATAAAAAAAGAGTTGAATTGGGTAGCCAGATCTATATCTAGTGCATTTGGATCTGGGCTTGGGTTTTCTGCTGAGCCAGGTTTTAGGAGGGTAGTGATGCCTTTCCAGAATTTTTGAGGATTGGTTTTGTGGTTGTTTTGGAGTAAGGAGAAGTAATTCTGCCGATCTGCTATGATAAGCTTTTTAACGGTATTGTGAAGTGTTTTGAATTCATTAAGGATGGTGGGAGTTTTGTTTCTTTGGTAATGTGCCCAGGTTTTGTCTCTATGTCGTATAGCCGTTAGTGTGTTTTTTGTTAGCCAGGGGGCGGTATTGTTTCTTATTCTTTTGTTTTTTATGGGGGCAAAACTATCCAGCAGTTTTAGGAAAGTTGTATTGAAGTGTGCAACAGCATTATCCTGGGGTAGAGTTTTTAGGGGGGTTCCAATTTATTGATTTTAGAGAGTCTGAGAAGGTTATTGGGTTGAAGTTTTTTAGGTAGCGAGTGCTGATGTAATTATGAGTTACTTGTAATGGAGATGGAAGACGTCTGGTGAAAATGGGAAGGTGGTCACTGAGGGAATCATGAAGAGTTCCACTATCAGTGTAGTAGTGGGGGTGAGAGACTAAGATCCAGTCTAGGGTACTGCCACTGTAGAAGTCTTTAGAGGGCATGGTAGTGAGGTTGATGAGCTGAGAGTATTTATATAGGTTGATGTTTAGGGGTTGTGTAGGGGAATGAATGGAAGACCAATTAATATTTGTGTCTCCCATGATAATAGTTTCATTACTGATATTGGTAGAAAGCCAGGATAGGATATCATCAAGTACTGAGATGTTTTCTCCAGGGGTGATGTAAAGTGAGGCTATGCAAATGTGTTTGTGTTTATTTAATTGAAATAGAGCTAGTACTAATTCTGCATTGGAGAAGTGAGGAATGGGTTGTTATAGGGTGTAATGGATAGGGTGGATGAGTAGAGTAGAGCTACCCCACCACCCTTTTTGTGAGCCCTGTCTTTTCTGATGATAGAGTAGTTTGGTGGTACTATTTCAGCATCTATTATATGAGGTTTTAACCAGGTTTCAGAAATAGCTAAGATGTCAGGTTTGTTGTGGAGAAGCCAGGCATGGAGGTTGGGGATTTTGTTAGCTATGCTTTGGGCATTTAGAGAAGCTAATATGATGGATTTAGATGTAGGGGAAGTGGTGTTTGGGCCTGGGTTAGGGTGTATCTCTCCAGATAGAAGTATGGTTGTTAGGTGTTGGATTATGCTGATGAGGTGTTTGGATTGCCTTGTTTGTATGTTGTATATTGTCAGGTTTGTGTGGATATTGGAGGTTAGAGAGGGGCTAAATAGTTTATAAGTAGAGCTTAGTTTATAGTGAAAAAATAGATGGATGTTAATGGGATACAGTCCAGGGGAAATTGAGACAAATGAGTGTAAGTGAGTTGAAGGGAGTGAGCTGGTTGTGTGAAGTAATGATGTGTGATTTGTGGAGTTGGACTGGGTAAGGTAGTGGATATAAGTAAGGTTCAGAAGTAGTAGTAGTTGGACTGAGAATGATATAAGTTTTGTAAGCATGTTGAGGCTTTGATAAAGTATAATATGTAGTGTAGGGAGAAGGGTTAGAAATAGATATTGTGTTGTTAAATATGAAGGGAGGTGTGAGGAGATGGATTATAGAGGCAGGGGGTAGGAAGAAGATGGTGGTAAAAGGGAGGTGTAATAGGTAGAGAGGAAGTAGAAGTGGTTAGGGAAAGGAGAGGGGTGTAATAGGTAGAGAGGAAGTAGGAGTGGTTAGGTGTGTATAAGTGTAGATGCACTGGGGGTGGGTGAGATTTGGGGGTAGGGTAGGGGAGTGGAGTGAGCCCGTAGGGCGAACGGAGTGGGAAGAGACAAGAGAAGGAAGAAGCAGCCAAAAGAACAATCAGTGAAATGCAGTGTATGCAAGGTTAGTAAAGTTATGAGTGGGTATAGAGTTTAGGAAAAGTGGGGGCAGCAGGGGGATAGGAGGGTACTAAAACTAGAAGTAAGAAAAAAGTGGACAATAATTAACAGCCACTTCTAAGACCTGGAGCTGTGAAGTGGTTAGGCTATGAATTCATAAGATAGGTGTGAGGAAGGTAGGACTAGGTAAAAGTATCACCTAGTGGACAAAAACTATGTAATAGCAGGTGAGTTTGAGAGGGAGAAGACTGGTCTGGGATAGAGGTGAGAGAGGCTAGCAGTTACAAGGAGGGTTATAGTATTACAGGGGAGAGGTTTGCTAGCTATAGGGTAGTAAGGAATATGACTGCTGGCTGTCCTGGCTGGGGAGTGAGCTTAGAGCCACCTACAATTAAATGCTTATAAATATAAACATTACTGCCTGGTGTAGTAAAAGAACTGCTACTACTGCCAGGCATCTTCATCACTTCAGTTATTAGCCCCCTCCCCCGTGCTCATATTGCAAAATCACCATCATATTTCCCTCAAATAATCTTTGAAAAATCTCTTCCAGAGTTTCTTTTACTTCTAACAGTGCCCTTTTCACACATCAGCACTGGGCATCATGGAATGGCAGCAACTCCCCCCCTTCAATTGCCTATCTTTTAGCACTTGATATCCCAAGGTAGCATAAAGACTGTCTCATGCACACTGATAATCAACTGTTATTTAACAGAGTAAATCCCATATGTGAACAGTGCAAATACTTAATCAGTCAGGAGGTATCCCTCCTCAGTCCACTACTTGCCTTAAGCAATGCACTTTCACCCTCACCCATACAATTGTAACATCATTATGCTAACAATTCAAAGCTAGCGCATGCCTTGATGCTGTCAAAACATCTCTACCCACACCTCCTAGAACTCTTAAGAATAGGCATCATTGTAAACCCATGATTATACATATCTTTCCATCAGCACTAACAAAAAAACACTCCTAAGTCTGGAGGGCATAATCCAACTACTGGAAATATCCTTGTTATTGTTGGCTCAGTAGTTAGGCACACAGATTCCTCACATCAGGCTAGACAAGGACAGTGTAACAGTCAGTTATCTTCCAGGAGCTATGACAGTGGATATAACTAAGGTACCAAACACCTTTTTCTCCAGCAAGTATGACCACAACATGATGGTAGTCCATGAGAGGTAAATGATCTGTCACTTAAACTCTTCAAGACTATGTATATCGATGTTGGAGCTTACAACACTAGCTTCAGCTAAGAGTAAGACACCTAGAATTATGCCTAGATACAAAGAAAAAATAATTGAGTTTAACAGTTGTCTAAGTTGCTAATGACATTCCAGGGGGATCCAGTATGTACCACCCCAGGGGGATCCAGTATGTACCACCCCGGGTTGAGAGACTGACAGTCCAACCTGCTTTGCAAAAGATAGCCTACATCTTTCATTCCACATATTTTCCAAAACTCTTGCTGTCCCCATTGTACTTTTTAATGCAGAGATTCAGACCCAGAGTGGGTGATATCAAAGTGGCTCTACTGAGCATTAGGAGACTTAACAATAAACTGTCTTATCTTGAAAGGGTCTATATTAGAATATCAAAGTTTCAAAACTTTGAGTGTTCTAATATCGACCCGTATTCAGCGAAAGCTGAAAATATCAAAGCTACAGAAAACAAAATTTTTTCCTAGGAAAAGAATTTGGTTGTCCTTTTTTGTTGCTTCGGTATTTTCAGCACTGTGGTGGAAAGTTATGGGTTGGGTTCAAGTAAGTGTGCGATTGAGCATGGGTTAGGTTAGTTAGGGTTAGGGCACGGGTTAGGTATGTGTGCGATTGTGTGGACGTGAGGGTTAGGGTGGGTTAGGTGAGTTGGGTTAGGGCACAGGTCAGGTAAGTGTGCGATTGTGTGGACATGAGGGTTAGGGCAGGGTAGGTTCATAGGTAGGTACTAGGCTATCTGCCCAAAGGCATTTATAAGCCTAGCCAGAATGTGTTGGCTTTCACCACCCCCTTAGATTAGTTCCCTGTGCCTCTGTCCAGCAGAGTCACTGAAGTGATCCCCGAGGTAAACTTTCTGTTTTCCATCTACTCGTCAAGATTTCTTTTGAAGAGTGTTAGCGAGGAGCTCTGCCTAATGTAGATTGGGATCTTGTTCCAAAGCATGGGAAGTCTCTGGGACAGGAATCTATCTCTCCAGCACGTCCTATTTATTGTTGGGGTGAGGTTTAGATCCCTAGAACATGTGGCTTGCGGGGATAAGGTTTTCTTTAGGTGGAGCATGTCCATCAATTCTGGGTCGGACATGGCCTTGTATGTCAGGCAGATATCACCTCTGAGTAGGCGGTATGCAACCAAGTACAGCTGTAATTTCTTCAGTCAAGCTGCATAAGGCATCTGTTTGAGGCCAGTAATCCTCTTGGTGAGATACTTCTGTGGTCTTTCCAGCTGTTGCAGGTGTCTTGTAAGGTACATCCCAAATGGGGCATTGTAATCTATGATGGGTCTGATGATGATGAGTAGAGGAGCACAATGACCTCTTCTGATCTGGATGCAACCCTTTTGTGATTAGGTGGGCCACGTAGAAGGATTTTCTAACCACTTTGGCAATGTGATTATCAAAGGTGAGATTACTATCTACTTGGGTCTCCAGATCCCTTATTATGTCTTCCGTATTTAGGGGACTACCACGTATGTGGTAGTTTGTGGGTACTTTGTTTTTTCCAAAGGGGATGACTATGCACATTTTGGCATTTAGCTTGAGACCATGATTTTGACACCAGGTATCCGTCTCAGTGAGACCCTTTTGGAGGATGTCTGTGTCAGCCGGAGAGTCAATTATAGCCCTTAGTTTGCAGTCGTCTACAAACTTGTCAGCCATAGTCCTTCTGTGCTTGCCTGTACCTCTGAGAAGTATATGCCGAACAGGAGGAGTCCTAGGACTGAGCCCTGGGGAACTCCACTTGTAACAGATTTAGAGTTGGACCTAGCTCCTGCAACTCTCACCATGTGGGTTCTGTCCGTGAGCCAGTTGGCAACCCATCTTGTGATGTAGGGGTTTATGTTCAGGCTGGTAAGCTTGTCTATAATACCAGAATGGGGAATGGTGTTGAAGGCCTTTGCAAGGTCTAGGTATGCTGTGTGTACCACCTTTCCCTCATCTATAGCCTTGGTAACTGTCTCAAAGAAGTCCACCAGGTTTAGGAGGCATGATCTGCCCTTCACAAAGCTGAACTGGGTAGGGTCCAGTGTTTGGAGGTTCCCAATGTCTCTGTTAATGAGTTCCATGATGATGCGCTCCATAGCCTTGCAGACCAAGCTAGTCAGACTTATAGGGCGATACTTCCCGGGGTCTGTTGTGGCACCACCTTTGTGGAGCGGAATAACTGCTGCTGTGCACTACTCTATGGGTACGTAGCCTGTGGAGAGGCTGAGTTTGAACAGCGTGTTTAGGTCAGGGGTTAGTTCATCTTTGAGCTCGTGTAGGATGCAGCCTGGGACACCGTCCGGTCCCATTGATGCTCTGTTTTTGGCTTTGGAGAGGGCAGTTTTAACCTGAGTGTCTGTGATCTCAGGGACTCTTACATTCGTCTGGTATGGTTATGGGCCCAATTTGGGGTGAGGGGGGTTGAAGTTTGTGCTGAACCTGTCTGCCAGGATATTGGCGATATCGGTCGGTTCAGTGTATTTTGTGCCATTCTGCACTAACTCCAAGCAGATCTGAGCATTGCCACTTAGATTCTTGACATAGCTAAAGAATGCCTTGTGGTTATCTTTGGAGTCCTTGGCAATTTTTCCTTCAAAGCTCGCCTTGGATGATTTTATGAGGGGTCGTAGTTTCATGCTGATACTGATCAGGGATGTCTTCCCTTCTTGGGATTTTACTCTTTTCTGTACTAGTTTCCTCCTTCTATTGTATAGCTTGTTTATGGTAGGAATCCACCAGACTGGTTTCCTTTCTTGGAGGAGTGAGTCTTGGTTTTGCTTGAGATGGCATGATCCATGCATTCTTGTAGGTGCACGTAGAATGCATTAGTAAAGAATTTTGTAGCTTGGACAGCATTATCCTTCAGCATGGGGGCTTTGAAACTTTCCACCTTGGTCTTAAGTAACATGAAGTTTGCTTTTGAAAAGTTTTTCACAGTGGTTTTCTTGTCCGGGGGTGGGGGCGGAATGTGGATATCCAAAGTGATTTGTTTATGGTCAGATCTAACCAGCAAGGGGTTGACCTTCAGTGTGGAACACCGGTTGCCCATGTTGGTGATGACCAGGTCCAATATGTTGTCACCTCTGGTAGGAGTGTTGATCAGTTGAACCAGGGCATTTGAGTTTATAAATTCTAGGAAATGTTGGGCAAGGGAGTTAGTACTTAAGTAGTTCTCCCAGTTAATGTTTGGATAATTGAAATCACCCAATATTAGGGTGTTTGGTAGGACCTCTATGTTTCCCAGTGTTTCGAGGAATGGGGAATGGGGATCCTGGAACATGGTGGGTGATCTGTAGCAAGCTACAATTTGAATTGCAGTTTTGTCCATTGTTAGTTGCACATGGATGATCTCTGAAGCATCATGCTATGCTACTAGCCTGGAGGTGTGGGTATCCTTGATGAATATGGATACGCCCCCACCTTTTGTATTTCGGTTTGAGTTCTGTGGCTGAAATGTATGGTATGAGTTGTAGCCTGGTAGTGCTGGGGTGCTCTCTGGAGCCTTAAACTAGGTTTCTGTTACTGCACATATACCGATTTTCTCCATACTGAGGAGTGCCTCGAGTGCGTGCATTTTGAGGTTCAGACTTCTGGCATTGAGTAGCACTACCCTCAGTTTTTTGTTACTTGTGCTATTTACGGCGGAAGGTTTGTCTTTTGAGCCAGTATTCGAAAGCCTAAGGGTAACAGGTGCAAGCTGTCTCTAGCGAAGCAGCGTGGCTTGTGTAGCATGTCATCCCAGGCGGACAGACACTGGATCCCCTTTGAATGACAACAGAAACTTAGCCAATTGTTGAAATTGAGAATTTTTTTTTTATACCGTGGTGTCATTCTTGGTAAGGGCAGGATGCTATTCAGGGTCAGGGTCATACTGGTCTGGGCTACATGATCAGAGAGCTCTTCCATGTCTCTTGTCATGTAGTTCAGAGAGGTACGGCTCAGGTCATTCACACCAACAGGTGAGTTAGGGTTAGGGCGTGGGTGAGGTGAGTGTGCGATAGTGACAGACTTTGTGGTTAGGGTTTGGGTTAAGGTAAGTGGATAGTTAGTGGTGTATGTATAGTTTAGTGTAGGGTTAGGTGTAAGATTTTAGGTGTATGTGTGTGGATTGCTGTTTGTTTGGTGTGCTTGTGTTGTGTGTATGTGTTTTGGAACAACAATTTTTTTTTCCCTAGGAAAACATTTGCTGTTCTGTATGTTCAATGTTTTCAGCTTTTGCTGAATAGGGGTTGATATTAGAACATTCGAAGTTTTGAAGCTTTGATGTTCTAATATAGACCCTCTTGAGAAACCTCTTCATTTGGAACATATAAACATTGTTACCAAGACTTTGTCCAAATCCTTAGAGAGCACCCCTTTTGTGACTGGGCTTTATGCCTACCTTGTCTTCAGACCTAATGGTGGAATGCCAGTATAAATCAAGGAAAACATCCCTTTTAAATGAATATCTAAATGTCATGGATCAGCTTGTACTCAAACCAAACAGGGGCATAAACATTTGTGACTTAGTACTTACAAACTTGACATCTGTCTGCTCCCTTCCCATGATTGGCAGTTTATTAGTAAAGTCACTCATAATCTGGTTACCCTTACTCTCATAACTTCTGCTCCTGCAGTTGCAAACACCATCCTCTTTAAATACCTCAAAAAGGCCAACCTCATACAACTGTGTGATGAAATCTCTAAATTTACCCATGCCATCTCCATTGTAGAAATCAATTTTCAGCGAGATGCAGAAGGGGTTTTAATGCCAATTTAAATAAATGTTTTGACCTAACAGTCCCTTCCAAAAATAAATATGGTGGTAAATTCAAAAATGAACTGTGCAGGTGTTTTACCAGTATAATCAAACTGTATAAGACAAGTCAGAAACTCCTTCAACTGCCTTATATGGCTAGAACCCCCCAACACACACACACACACACACACACACACACACACACACACACACACACACACACACACACACACAGCATTAAAACAGTATTAAAAGCTCACTGTGAAAGTGAAAGCAACTGTAAAGAGCAGTAAAGCATCACACAAGTTAAGACTAGCTACAGAAGCAAAGGATAATTATAAGGCCTTCTTAAGTTATATCAGAAAACTAACAAATAACTCTCAATATTGCTCCAAGCTTCTCCATAATGGAGCTTTCCACTCAAATCCAAAAGTCATTGGAATCATATTGGCTGTAAAGTTTGCAGCGACTTTCTCCTCTGTAAGTACCATCCCCTCTCAGACTTTACCTGAATCACTCCCCTCCCCCATTATCACTAAGGAACACATTCTTAACATACTGTCAAAGACAGAGTACTCCTCCTCCGAGAGTCCAAACAGTATGCCAGGTTCTATAATAAATAGTAAACATCCACTTGTTGATCCCTCCCCAAACTGCTTAACCTATGCCTTGCTACAGGCTGTGTCCCTGAATTCTGGTGCACTGCTATAGTAATGCCCCTCCAGAAGGGCAGACCTACCATGAACCCATGGAACAATAGACTTATGAGTGTTTTGAGTCTTACCTGCAGAGCTATGAAGCACATCACCTTTGACCTCATAAGTCACAGGTTCATAGGTTCACAGGTATATACTTAGCTAACAAAAACTAGGGCCCTTATAAGCCTAACGGTGTAACCCAAATGTGACCCACATGTTTGATTTATATAGGGGGTGATTTACTGACTGCCTCTGTCCATCAGACAGATAGGTGACAAACCAGGGGTGAATTTCCAATTACCCATCCATTGGTCCAAGTTGTGCTTAAATAGGGATTTGAACTTAAATAGGGATACTGAGGAATTCTGATTCAAATGAATGGGGAGTCTGTACCAGAGAATGGGAATTCTCTGAGAAACATATCTGTCTTCCAATGTGTCCTATTTATGTTGCAAGCAAAATTTAGGTCTTTTAATGTACTAGTTCTGATGCCGTTTGTTTTGTGGATGTGCAGAGGTTATAACAAAACAGGGACCAGTGATGCTTTGTATGCCAGGCAAAGATCATCTCTCAAAGGTCTGTATGATACCAAGTAAAGAGACAGGACTTTGAGGTGATCAGTATAGGACTTTGTATTTACTCCCTGTATCCTTTTTGTAAGGAACTTTTGTGGACATTCCAGTTGCTACATGTGTCTGGTCAGGTACATGTGAATGATGATTCTGATGATAGCCAAGTGCAGTGGTATGATGACCTCTCTGGACCTAGATGCCATGCCCTTACTTATAAGTTAAGCAACACAGAAGGATTTCCTTACTACCTTGGACACATGTTGGTCACAGACTCAGTTACTGTCTACATGAGTTCCCAGATCTCTGACTAATTAATCAACTTTTAGAAGTATTTTATTGATAACATAGTTACCCAGGGAGGTCGATGTCCCAAAAGGTACTATAGTGCATTTATTGGTATTGAATTTTTAGCCATGTATTTGTCTGTCTTAGACCCTCCTGAAGGGTGTTCCCATCTTGGGGGAATTTAATGAGTGCTTCCAGTTTGCAAACATCTTTAAATCTGGTTATCCAAAGGCCTTTGACACTGGCTTTGACATCTGTGTAGCAGATACCAAAAAGGAGTGGGACTAGCACAGAACACTGGGGGAATGATGACTGACCTCTTTGTGGAGGTGTCCTCACTGATTCTAACCTCCAAGATCTTATCAGTGAGCTAGCTAGCTCTCCAGAGTATTTTTTTCCCAGTAATTTTTATTAGAGTTTCAAACCAAGTATAAACAATAACAAATTCTCAGTAAAAATGAAACATTATGTTAAAATCAAACAGATTAAAATATGAATTAATTTCTTTTCTTAAATAAAGAAAACATGAATAACTGACAAATAACTATTTACAGAGGGTGTCTGGACATACACAGTTAAATATGAATATACATTTTCAGTTTATTCCAAAGATCAATCATTGTTTATTTAAATGTTCAGTTAGTACTTTCCATGAATTATATGAGGAGGTGATTCTTGTAGATCTGGTTCTTAGTGTGATGATCTCCAAATGGTTCACTTCTGAAGCAATATTTTTGAATTCATTAAAAAGGGAACAATGTCACTTTTCCAATTGCTTGTTATTGCTTTCCTCACAATTGACAATATGCTTCATAAAATAGGATATTTAGGTTTTGCAGCACAGTCAGGGACCAGAGCATTGAAGAGAATCAATAATTTGGTCAATATAAAATTATCAGAGAATAAAGCTTGTAAAAATGTATTTACTTTTTCCCAATATGTTTTAACTTGAACACATTCAAAGAATATATGTTCCCAATCAGCTATCTCATCTGATTTACATCTCCAACAAATGACCATAGTTTTAGATATGATTTCTATTTTATGTGGTGTATAAAATGATCTATGTATATATTTCCATGCAAACAATTTCCATTTAAGTAAGAAGATGCAGTTAGTTTAGATGATTTTAAAATTGTTTGTCTTCTTCACTTGGAAATTCTTTGATTATATTTTTATAGTAGTTCCAATATGATTCTTTAACATATTGCAGCTCTATTCTTATTATTTTATATGATTTGTATAAGATATTGTTACTTTCTATTTTTCATTGTATAAGGATCAATAGAAGTTCAATAAACTTTGGGACTGATTTTCTGACTGTGGGTTGCATAATCTCTATTCATTTTTCAACATATTGTATACAGTCTTGAACATGCAACCATAGTTCTTTTTCCAAATCAAACTTGTCTAGTATATATAGGACTGATAAAGGATTCTCTTTATGCATCGGTTGACCAGTATATTAAATTGTTGTCTGTAAAGTTTTTCATAGCCAACTCATTGGAAGATGTAATATTATTTTGCATGTAGGCTATTGGAAAAATGAGAAACAACCATGCTTTATATGATGGATTTTTGAGGAAAAAGGTTGTCATTGTTTTTATTGTTATATTAATTATATCTGAATTAGTTTTAGGATTCAAGTTATTTATAAATTCTTCTTTTAGTAACCAATACATGGAGTTATGAGTAGATATAGATTTATTAGTATATGTCAAAAAAGTGGATTGTATTAAAAACTGTCCAAAAAGTGATTTCCATTTAGCAGTGTAATAGGGGTTTGACCATAATATTATTGTTTTGGTGACTGAGGCTATGGAGTATAGTTCAAGATCATGTAAACTTAAACCCCCATTTGACCATTCTCTGAGATTGTCTTTTAGAGCTATTCTTGGTTTATTGGGAAACCATAAGAATTTTAGGATTATTGAATTAAATTTCATTATAATGGTTTTAGAAGGAGGTATAGAAAGAGAGTGTAATAAATATATATATATATATATATATATATATATATATATATATATATATATATATAACATATTTGGAAGAATAATCATTTTAATTATAGAAAGTCTTTCATCCATAGTGAAGAAGTATTTATTCCAATTATTTATAAGGGTTTCAATGTTTTCTGGACTAGATTCATAATTGATATCTAGTATTTTTTTAATATTTTCTGCAATTACTATTCCCAAATCCTTTAACTGTCATTCTTTAACTATATATTTCTTAAAAATGTCTGGTATATCTTTATTGCCATAATTTGTAGGCAGGATTTTCATCTCATTTTCATTAAACTTGAGTCCAGATTTTTTGGAAGTCTTCTATTAGAGTAAAAAGAGTTGTGAGAGATTTATTGTAGTCCTTTAACATCAAAAGTATGTCATCAGTGAATAGCTGAATCTTAACTATTAATTCTTTATTCCTTGTCACTCATTTAATATCTATGTACGATCTTATGAGATTAGCAAATGGCTCAGTAACTAAAGTAAATAATAATGGTGAGGGAGGACATCATTGTTTAGTGCCTTTTGTTATTTTTATTGGTTCTGAAGTAAATGGACCTATTTTAATATATGCTTGTGAACTGATATATGAAAGATTGATAAGCTGTATGAATTTATAAGAAAAGTTACTTTCTTCTAGTACTAATGAAAGAAACTTCCAGTTTACTGAATTAAAGGCACAATTAATGTCAAGGCTTGCTATTGTTACATTTTCTTTTGTTTTATCAGCTAGATCAATTAATGACATTATTCTCCTTATGTTACCATATACGTTCCTGTTCAAAATAAAGCCCTTCTGATCATTATTTATTAAAGAGGGAAGAAACTGTTTTAGTCTGTTTGTATGTATAGCCATAGATAATTTATAGTCAATATTCAACAAAGAAATTGGTCTATAAGATGAGCATTTTATTGGGTCCTTATCTGTCTTTTATATTGGAGTGATAAAAGAGTAACTCCAAGAAAGGGGACTGCTTCCAGGTTCTTAACCATATTAAAAACATCAAGTAGTATATTCAAAGATTCTTTAGTCATTAATTTATAGAATTCCGAAATAATGCAGTCATTGCCTGAGTCTTTATTTATTAACTTTTTAATATGTGACCTTAATTCCAAAATTAAGATAGGTTTATCTATAATAGTAATCTGATCAATATTTAATTTTTTTAAGTATATTTCTTTATGGAACATTTTATTATTTCCTTAGAGTCTCTTAACATGCTTTCCTTGTTTACTATTGTAAAATAGTCCTTAAACTCTTTTAATATATCCTGTAATTCTGAAACTCTTTGTTAACGTATGGTTTTAGATTTCCAGTTAACTAGTATCCACATCATTATTTGATAATGGCCTCTTGTAATACTATCTGCTGTAGCAAATCTCTGAGGCTCAATATTTATTTGTTAATAAAATGTTCATGAAGTCAAATCCAGACATTTAGCTTACATTTGAATAAATATGATTCTGTTTCCTAAGTAAAATATATCCTTGGTTGAGTTTTGTACATTTGGTACAGCACACTCATTCTAGAAAGGGACTATAGCCTGGGTATGCAGTAACATTATCCAATCAGTGCTTAGAAGTAATGCTGCTTTAATACCTTCAAAGACCCCCCTCCCAAAAAAAAATCTAATTTTTTAAAAGTTTCCAAAGGTTTCTAACATTAATAAATGATATGTTGATATGATAAACTCTTTTCTGCTCTCAGCCACCTTTTAAATTGTGTTTATTGATTAAACTAATTGCCTCTATATTCTACTTTATTGCAGCTACTTCTTCCCTTCAATGGTTTTGTCTATTGTCTAGTGTTCTATAGGATACACGCTGTTTTGATAATAGTATTATGTGTTATTCACCCTTTTTTTAAATAGGATGTTTTGATTTGGCTTCAATTTACTTTAACCAATTAACTGCTTATCTCTAGTTTTATGAAGCCATTTCTTTTCTGTCTAATGTAAATCAGGTTACTTTCAGTAGGATAAATTAAAACCATAATTTCCTTTTTTATTTCTTTTATTTGGATTGTGTGTAGAGGAATGTTTACTTGTGCATGCATGGGAAGTACTTGTTCATCAGTTTTAAGTACAAGATGTTACTATGGTAACTGGAAGCATTTCAGATTTAAAGCTTGCATCATCGCGTCTGATGCCTTGCAAGCCACATCAGAGGATTTACTTGTGGAAGAGAAGCTTGAATCTCGCGACTTTGGCAGGAATACGATTTTGAAAACATCTTTAAGGTAAGAACTTTTATTAGTTAGCTTGTGAGGTTTTCTCTCTTTTTTTTTAACTGACATAGCTTTCAGTTAAACCGCAACTCTAATTAGTGACAAATCAAGACTCTGGGCCCACAGCAACACACAGTTCACTACACCATAGTGCCGTGTTCATCAGCACATCACCAAAATGCTTCTCACAAGCCACCCAAATCCATTCAGGAATAAATCTTCACCAAATGTCTCCAGCCATTATGAAAAGCAGCAAAATGAAAACCACGCTGTCCAGCAGTAGCCCTTCCATGCACTTTCACCTTTAAGCATACACCATGCTTATAAATGCATGTTTACATTTGTTAATCAGAAGAAACTGCTTTCAAACCACAAATGAATCAATGTATTGCATTCATACTTCACTATATATTATAGTTCAAAGATATATGAGCTTAAATTAATAACAGTGTAAAGTTCAACTAGATTCGTCTATTTCTTACTTATACTGTAAACAAAATTCTTCAGTGAATTCATTCTTTTTATAACTTCATTACTAAAAGAACCTTATTCTAATGATTTTATGTAAGTGCATTTAAGTTAAAAATTATTAAGTTTTTTAAAGAACATTTGTGAATGAAGGGAAGAACTGAAAGAAAGAAAAAGGAAATATTGCTTTTATTTTTTATCAAATGTATATTGTTACTTTTTTAACTAAATAAATATAAATATATAGACTGTAATGTATATAAATAGTGTTATAAGGCTACATTTTAAACAGTTGAAGTTACCTTGTTGTATGAGGTTAGTGGATGTTGAAACTGTATTCATTTTTACATTGTATTCTTTTAATTGCTGAGCTGTGCTAAATGAAGAAGCTTATTAGTTATTTGATAAATGGATAAAAGAAGTAAATAAATTAAATTAAAGTTATTTTTCTTTTAATTTATTTTTCTTTTCACTGGTTTTCCATGTGTTTCTTTCTGCTTGTCTTTTTAACATGCTGTTATTCCATTCCATATCTTCAGTGTTGTCCAAAATGTTCTTTATTTTTAAGTATGATACAGTGTTGTCTAGATCTTCAAAGATTTTTATTTCCTCAGTGAGAAATACTTTCAGTGTAGCAGGGAAGAGCAGGTGTACTTTGATCTGTCATTTTTTGAGTTCTTTTATTAAAAATAGAATTTTTTTTCTTCTGGACATCACTGCAAATGAAAATTCATTGTCAAACCTTATTATTTGGTCCTGGATTTTTATACGAGACTTAGCTCAAGCTGTCTTTAGAATCAAGTCTTTATCTTGTGTAGAGAAAAATCTTACAATTGCAGATCTTGATTTTGATTTTTTTGAAAGGGATGTTACTTTGGATAGAGATTCAATGCCAAAAGACATACCTTCTGGGAGATCAAAAGTTTTAGGGATCCACGTTGTTAAAAAGTTTGTCATATTGTCATTTTCTATGCTCTCAGGTAATCCAAATATTCTGATATTGTTCCTGTGGGATCTGTTTTCTTAGTCATCAATCTTTTCTAGCAACAAGGTGTTTTCTTTCAGTAAAAATTCCAGGTTGTGTTCATAGTCTGTTAGTCTTCCTTCAAAGTCATTCAAGGCATCCTCTATCCCTGATATCTGTACTTTTAGTTGGTTTAATGTTTCTTGTATTTGTCCCATCTGTCTAGAAGTGTTTTCTTTAAAGTTCTCAATTTTGTTGTCCATTTTATCCATCTTAAGGGAAAGCTCTTGTAGGCTGGTAAGAACAAACTGTATATCCTTCTTTAGCGTAGAGTCCTGAGAGGTTCCTTTTGTGTGGCTCATTTTGAGTTTGAAGAGTGAGAAATTTTTCAAGTGATATTTTGACTGGAAATTATAGAATTAAACCAATCTTTTTTTGGATATGCCTTCACTAAATAATATATCTTAGTAATATTTGTTGAAAAAACTGGAAGAAATAATTAAAAATTGAAAATTCCTGTCAAGAATGAACATTTACAGCAGAGCTGATGAAAACTGCTGTTAGTCAGTCAGCATCTAGGCCACTCTCTCTCCAAGTTTATTGACAATGCCCGAGTGGGGTATTGTATCAAATGCTTTAGCCAGATCCAGGTAGGTCATATCCATTGCATTAGTGATCTTTTCAAAGAAGTCCACCAGATTCATTAAGCATGACCTTCCTTTGACAAAGACAAACAGGGATGCCTCCAGTGTCTGGTGGTCTCCTATGAACTTATTGATAATTTCCATGATAACTCTTTCAGTGGCTTGGCAAATAAGAGTAGTCAGACTAATAGGTCTGTAGTTTCCAGGATCTGTTGAAGGTCTTCCTTTATGAAGGTGAATGACTGTTGCAGTCCTCCATTCACTTGGCATGAAGCCTGTTAAAAACTGTAGTTAAATGATGACATCAGGGGATCCTGATAAGTCATATTTTAAACTGGTAAAGGAACAAACAAATCTGAGTCAACCAACAGGGTGCAAATATGACTCACAAACAAACAATAAATACGTAAAGAATCAAATGTGAGTTAACTAACACAGTGCAAATATTTACAACGTGTTGGTTGACTTACATTTGTTTCTTTACCTATTAAGTCAAATTGTGCAGCCAACACGAGAACCAGAGATCAAAACCTGCATCAAAGACCTAGCTTAATTACCCATCAGTTCCCCTTCTTTGGAATAGACTCCATTGGCATATCAAGCAAGGTGATTCCCTATCATCCTTTAAACACAGCTTGGACATTGAAATGGGTGCCCTTAAATGTATACATGGTCTCACAGGCATAATCCTCCTGGCACAAGGCAGTAGTGCCTGAGAGCAAGTATTGGTAAGGTGTGTATGGCATTTGGTCTGACTTCCCTTGTTATGATCCTGTAATCTTATAGATAAACTTCTTTATATATAGCATATTTTATTTTTATCAAGCTATAATAAATTTTGGGTCTATATTAGAACACCGAACATTTGAAAAGTTGAGTGTTCTAATATCGACCCGTTTTCAGCGAACGCTGAAAATATCAAAGAAACAGAAAACCAAATTTTTTCCTAGGGAAAGAATTTGGTTGTCTGTTTCTGTTGCTTCAGAATTTTCAGTGCTCTGGTGGAAAGTTACGGGTCGGGTTCAGGTAAGTGTGCGATTGTGTGGACGTGTGGGTTAGGGCGGGTTAGGTGAGTTAGGATTAGGGCGTGGGTCAGGTAAGTGTGTGATTGTGTGGATGTGAGGGTTAGGGTGGGGTAGGAGAGTTAGGGTTACGGTGCGAGTGAGGTGACTGTGCGATAGTGACGGACCTTAGGGTTAGGGTTTGGGTTAAGGTAAGTGGATAGTTAGTGGTGTATGTATAGTTTAGTGTAGGGTTAGGTGTATGAGTTTAGGTGTATGTGTGTGGATTGCTGTTTGTTTGGTGCGCTTGTGTTGTGTGTATATGTTTTGGAACAGTAAATTTTTTCCTAGGGAAAAAATTTGCTGTTCCGAATGTTTGATGCTTTGCATTTTCAATTGCTAGGGTTCGATATTAGAACACTCGACATTTTGAATGTTCGGTGTTCTAATATAGACCCTAAATTTCCATGTTTTTTCTTTTCTGTTTCTGCTAGTAAAATTGAGTCATTTTCACCAGCTGCCTGTCATATTTTTCAGTGACATATGTAGACTAAATATGATTTATTTTCTTTTTTATGTATTTTAATTAGGAGGAACCAATAAAAATGAAGATGGAAAAAAAGTCAAATCCCTTAAATCTTCTTGTATACCTAAACAACCCATAAAACTGAAACATATTTGGAAAGAATTCTTTTATCAAAGAAACCCAAATGCTACATTGTTCTACACTTTTTCTTCCCAGGATGAAAAGACAAACTATGAGAGCCCATGAAAAGACTTAATTTCCCCTACAAGCACTTTAGTTTACAAGGAGAGGCCATAGTGACAAACATCAAAAGTTGATTGAATGACATTTGTCACGATGACAGCTTAAAACAGCTCAGTAAGATAATGAAAATTAGACACACACTGTATATTCAACCAGTTCATTTAATAAGGTAGCAAAAAGGGAAAATGGTTAAATAAGAATAAAAGACTGCTTTAGCTTTTTGAACTTTTAGAGGCAAATATCTGAAGACAGCCACAGAAAGTGTAACAAACTTTTCCATTGTTGCAAAAGCGTCTGAAAGGGCTCATGTTGCATTCTGAACTGTAAGATTATCAGAATACATAGGTGGTTGCTGTCAGTAATATGTTGAATCAGGGAAAGGCTGTCTCCTTTGTATTCTAGCTGATGGAGGAAATCACTCTCTAGGCAGTACATGGGTGCTATGAATATGGTAGCAGCATGCATCCATTATTATGATCAACATGTACCCAGTAACATGTCTTACTATACTTGGTTTGCCTAATATAATAATCTGAAAACCAGAACATTTAGCTGCATACTAGGTCTTGATACACAATTCCTGCGTTTTTGAGTAGAATAATTATGTTTCTTTCAGGCAACCTTTTTCCTTCAGCAGTGAGCCTACAGCTACAGCAGGCTGCTGTGGCTTGATGCATGATATGACAATGCAGAGGGCATCAGATCTGTGTTTTTCTCCTATGATCATTTAAGATAGAAATGAGTAGAAATCAGTTTCCTGATTACAACTGATTGAGAACACAGCATAGCTAAATAAAATAAACCCCACAGTCACAGAAAGCATTATTTTACTGGGGGCAAGCCCCACATACATCCTTCCTTATAAACATACTAACTTCAAAGTTACAAAATAGTTAGAAAATAAGAAAATTCCAAATACAGTACACAGCTTTCTAGGACAGTGTTCCCACACTATGTAATTTATAACACAGAAATGTAACACTGAGGATGAGACAGGGGATTGGCAAGTTAAAATATGCTCAAGTTGCTTATAGTCAATGATAATGAAACTGCTTTACCTCACTGACATTTACCCATAGATTCCCCATTAACAGTACACATTCATATGTATTGGCCACTTTTTCTACATTCTTACTTGTTTTGATGGCCTTGATTTGTATTTTCCTCCTACCGTACTTCACATTTCAACCATATTTTTCCATATAGTCCATGTCAGATTATAAAAAAGCTACTTCATTTAAAACCCTATCAAGTATACATAATCAAAGAGTTCCACATTTGAAAAACAGCTTCTTGAAAAATCATTTGAAAAGAATGAAAATAATTAAAATGTGTTCAAAATGTGTTTGTACTGAGGCACATAGCTCACATATGGCTAACACAGGACAAATTGCCCCTTCAACCTTTAAGTCTAAACTCAGATCTCATCCAAATCTAAGGCTTTAATCTAATCCTACATATTGCAAGGGGATCTTAAGAAATCACCAATAAAGCATTCATAAATGGCTGAAACACTCTGCAAACAAATTTCTTGCACTGCAAAATGTAAATGTTCTTTTAGATATTCATATACATTTCTGTCCTCCTTAAGAAAACAGATTGAAATACCCAGAATAATAAGCTAGATTTAAATGTTTAACCTAAATTACTATAACTGCTGCTTTTTGGACACTTTCTTCAACCTCAGCTGTAACGAGACTGTGCCTCCACTCACTTTTTAATCCTTTAATCTGTTAATCTCTTATCAGTCTTTTATTTTCTTCTCTTGTACAACACGCACACATGTTCCCCTCCATCTATATAAACTAGATCTATTACACATCTTATTATATAACTATATTACTCTTGCTAATTTGGTGTTTAAAATGTTTTAAATTCTTAAATCATTAAAATGTTTAGATGTCACAATTTGCAGTCTGATGCCTCCCTGACTAAGAACCGAAAGTCCTGGTATTAATAACTCAGAAATACCCAAAATTGTTATATTTTGTTGCTTTAATCTGTGGTTTTACAAACTTAGATGGTTCCTGTTATCATGAACTGGCTAACACCAAGAGACAAAAAAAACACGTAGAAAAAGTTTAATATGTTACTACTCAGATTAACAAAATGACTGTATTCCTCACTTTATGTAAAAATGTAACCATAAACACATAATTTCTGTGTTTTTTACTGTTTCTACTGCTTTTTTCTGGAATGGCAGGGACTATTATGCATTTATTTTATTTTACACAACACGTGCTACAAAATGGCCACTGTAAACTGATCTCCTGTAAAATGTAAAATTATGATGTAATTGTATTCTCCTAGGCAACCTGATAACACCATGGGGACTGGAGAAATAAAGGTAACATCCCTCAACCACTCCCCCACTGGTTTATTGTCCTTGATAAGTAACTCTGCCCACCAAATCCACTATAAATGTAACTCCCCAAAAGCTAGCCAGTTCATTCTGAACAGCACTAGGAGAGCATCAAGAAATTTTTGTACCATACAGGACTGAGAAATAAAAAGGACTCTTTGGATTTACAATGAGACTTCAGTGATTATATTATAACAGCAGTGTTCCTGCACTGCTTTATATACCACCTTGTGGTTTCATTGTGATTAACATTATTTTTTGCAGCCTAACAATAGTCCTTCTCAGGACTGGAATTCATATATCAAAAAAGTCCTTTTAAGGATTAACTTGAGGGCTACAACTAACAACCTAACAAAAGTCCTTCTAAGGACTCTATTACTGATACCCAAAAAAAGTCCTTATCAGGAATAACTTTGAGGACTTACACTTATCCCCAAGAAAAGTCCTTTTAAGGACTGATGGACATACCAAAAGCAACAAAAAGTCATTTTTAGGAATAAGGGGACCTCTATTCAGGGCTGACTGCAGCAATTACTCAGCCTTGCATGTTTGCAGCTGGACGGACCTGCTAACTCAACCCTCATTTTGGACTGTAGCACCAACAAAAAAGTCGTTATCAGGACTAAGAGAACCTCAGCACAGGATTGACAGCCATGATTCCTTGAGTGGGCCCGTTCTCGGGCCATAACACTGCCGATTATTCACCCAAAAGTAAGGTACTGGGCCCTTACCTTAACTCCAAGGTAACAGAGAGTGTTCTCCATTTATGTTTTGTACCTATCCTTGAAAGGCAAGCAACACTCTCTGAGGTGGTAATCCAATCTCTGGTCTAATACCAAATACATGGAATGTATCATACTTTTTCCATGTACCACTTGTAGAATACTTATAATATTTTAAATTTTTACTTACAAAAATTAGAAGAAAATGCTTTAAGTGAAGTAAAGTTGATTTCCTACCTAATTGCACAGCTACTTACAATGATTCATATCTGCTTGAACTGCTTTCTTTGATTTCTCCTTTGCTTAATATCATTAGCATTAGAACACATCTAGTGGTAGTATATAATACTTAATTAGGTTGTTACTCACCAACAGAAGTTTTTAAATATTATTTATCATTTTTAGTTAGTATAACAGATTGCTAAGATTGGTACCTAACAGTTAAGTTATTAGAAAAATTTGTTTCCACATAGGCATAACATTTTTAACTTACTTTATTGTTTCATGACCCTCCTGACCCATTGTAATTCCGTATGTAGACAGTGAATGATTATAAAGGTGATATTGCAGTGAATTGGCTGCATAGATACTTAAGCTGTATGCTAAGTCAGTTAAGCAGTGAGAAATTCTGTGAGTTAGTTAGCAGTGGTCAAGTAACATCACAAATTTGTATCTGACAAGTTTCTTAGTAAGATTCATTGACAAAAATCTGATGCCTTTGACAGACTAAAAACAACCGCTTCATTGTGTTGGTGAGTTAATGAGTTTATTACTTTCTTAGACTATGTATAAAAACTTTAAAGTAAGATACCAAATATTAATGAATGTATCATGCCAGAGCTGAAAGTAAACTAACATGTAAAACGGATGTTGAAAACTCATGCAGTGGAATGCAGGTTTACTGTGACTTACTCAAATTATAATTTCTTGTTCTTTAGTTTCTCAAACTCTGCTTTCTTAAGTAAGTGTTTCTTCATCATTGGTTCACTTGCTACATATTGTAATGATGTCTAAGAAGCTTTAATAATAATTGCTCTTTCTCTGAGCTGGAGCATCTTTGGAGTGACAATATATAAATGAAGGCGTAGAAGGGTGTAGAAGGACTTGGGTCTATATTAAATCAATGAAAATCCATTACATCAAATACCAAAACAGCGACATGTATTACTCGAACCGCGAAAATACAGAACGCAGTAAACCGCAAAATTTAAAATATTGAACGTTCATAGTCGGCCAGCCCCACCACCTGCTGCATACTACCTACCCAAACAAAATAAATAAACCACATACATACACTAACCAAACCCTACTCCTAACCCTAAAGTAAAGCACCGAAACTCAACTTCTAACCCTACACTAAACCCCACATACACAACTATCTATGCACTATCCTTAACCCCTCCCTAACCCTAAAGTCCGTAACTACCGCACATGTCCCCTACGGAGATATACCCAAACAAAATAAATAATGCACATAAATACATTTAACAAAACTCTACTTCTAACACTACACAAAATCTTACACACATTACCTATCTATGCACTTACCTTAACCCGCACCCTAACCCTAAGGTCCGTAACTATCACACACTTACCTTTGGAGCTATACTGCAGACAGGCCAACCAAAACACTTTGGCATTTCATAGTTGTCACACCCTGTTAATAATTCCTCTGTTCTACCATATTTATAGCTCTGAGGGCCAACCAATGACCTCTATGTAGCAATGAGTAATGGACATCCTACTACATTGTTTTTGTAAATCTCTCCATGGTTTTGTCTTTATGGATATTTGGCTGCTTTACACATCAGGATCTGTGACAGCACACAAAACAACAATCTTAGAACATTGTATATTCATTCTACTTTTGAACTCCAAGTCATTTATCATTTCAAAGTATATTTGTAGCAAACCCAGCATGTATTCTGATTACTGTGCCATGACAAGCATTAGTTTTGTTAGCTTTTTTCCCTTTATATATTGTAGACCGTATATAATTTCTGCTGCTGGGTTGTGCTTTGTAGTATTTAGGGGAGCTACCATTAAATGGAAATGCTGCATACTACTGCGTTGAACTAATTAAGGTACTGTTGGTAAATAAATTAGCAGGAGCCTCATTTTTTTTCTTAACAGTGTGATTGTTGATGTATATAGACCATTCAGGGCTTAGGACAAAGACCAGATGTGATTTGATGCCTTAAGGTACTGGACAAATAATGACAAAGGAAGACCAATCATCATCAGCCAGCCCTTAAACAGGTGCTAAAAAAAAAAAAAAAAAGGATGTGATGAATCAACAAATTCCTGTTTGAAACTTATAAATTATGGCAGTGCATTGAGCACAGAGAATAAGGGATGGTCACTCTGTTATGTTTTAGTAATTGAAAATTGCTTATCATGTAAGTAATAAGGTAACTTTATGTTTAAAAATCACACGCATTTCCTACCTTATATGAGACACTTTTCTGACTGCCAAAAGTGCACCTAAAAAGTGTGATAATTGCACCACTGAAATATCTTGTTAGTCTTATAAAGTAATTTTGGATTTTTTTACTTTGAAAAATTAGAAGAAAATGTATGAATTGTAAAAAAAATTCTACTAAAATATGCTTCCACTTTAACCAAGTGATAAAATAGCCTGAACTTGGGTTGCCTTCCTCGCTGTCTACTAATAAAAAGCATAATATTAAAATCTGTGGCACATATTTTTTATCAGGAAAAATATTTCTTTTTTTATAAAATGAATGATTTCAGGAATGATTTTTACTTGAACATATTGTCAGAGTTTAAAATATTAAGCTGCGTTTTTAAAGTGGAAGGCAACAATGTTTTGCATGCACCTAAACATACAAATGCAGTTTCAGAGATGCATATCATCACACTTGGAGATGTTCATCATGAATCACTGTTGCAGTAGCCTTAGCTCTATGGGTTATATTTTGCCAAGGATATAATAGCTGGCTGGTCTTCCAAAGCTCCTATCTTCTGTTCCTGAGCAGATAAGCTACTTTTGGGAAGTTCCATGCATGCATTTTACTTTCTTCTGAGAAATTAGTACTGGGTCTCTTTCTGAATACTGGTATTTTCACTGTGTTATTATTTTTACAGGATTGTCTTGTCTGGCAGGTTATTTTTAGCAGGTCTATATCATGTAATCAAAAAAACTATTTGTAAAATGCTTATTAGTCAAGCACTAATAAGTGGAAACTCTAAATATCGAACGTACATTTAAGCAAAAACTTTCTCTATGTTAAAAACCAGTTGGCCAACCTAGTGAACTACACAAAAACATTGCCAAATAAAACCCATTCTAGTGGGGGGGCTACACCCACCACACCCCCCAACTAAATATACCAACTCCAAGATCGCACCACAGTGGGGAAGATCCCCAATGATGGCTGACTGGTTGTTTTCCCCAGCAAAAGTTTTCACTTAAATGGAAGTTTGAAATTTTGCAGTTCACTGATTAGTGTTTGACTAATAAGTGTTTGACAAATAGTTTTCTTGATTATATAATATAGACCCACTTTTAGCAGGAACTGTCCATGATTGTTTAGGACACTATTTTGTGGTAAAATATAGTGCATTTGAACTAATTTGTTTTGTATATTGGGACTAGTGTGCTTTAAAGAGAGGGTAAGTGTTTTTTTGAGTGATTGTATACACTTTTGTGACAACTTACCTACATGCCAGCTCCTAACAGCAATACTTACCAGGGATGGGAGAAAGGAAATTCACCCCGGGGATCACATCAGTCGCCCTGCTAGACAGGTGTCCAGGGAAGTAAATAGTGTGGGAAGAAATAGCCAGGGAATTGTTATGGCTAGGCTTATATGGGCCGTAGGGCTGATAGCCTAGCACCAACCTATGAACCAAGCTTCATTCTTGGCAGATACATGGAAAAATTTACTGGTATCTCATTTCTGTCTTTCTGTGTGATGAAGAAGAAGAAGAAAAGCTGTCAAGAGCACTTGTATTCACAGCAGGCTCAGTCAGATCCTCAGCAGCAGGTTAGTGACTCTGTTGTAGCTAATGATTGTTCCTCAGTGCACTCATTCTTTTCTTGGGAACCCTCTGATGTAGCCACTTCAGCCACTATGGACGGGGAGTTAGCCACAGCCTATGCAGCTGTTCAGGTGTCCTTAGCAGGCATGGGAGAACCGCTTTCTATCATCATGGTAGTTTCAACAGCAAGTGCATCCCTGTATAGCCAGGAGAGAAGGCCTGATCCCCTGTATAACCTGGAGAGTAGGCCTGATCCCCCAAGATAAGGTACTAATCATTAGTCATTCCTATATTAGGGAAGCACCTAGAAAAAAGAAACAACAAGGTAAATATTTATTGTCTAACATGCTTCTTGTTGATCAGGAATAGTTTATTTATTTGGCTAAATAAATGTTGCAGGCTTTAAAACCTCTTGAAAATGACCTAAGTAATGATGAAAAAGACATGTCATTCCAGTCAAATTCTATAGTTTCCCTCTTATCTAAAGAAGATAGGGATAGGGACAGGGTATATTCTGTTTTTCTGCCTGGATCCCAGACTCTGATTCTGAAGAAAGCATTCTCCAGAATCTCCTTTGGAAAAAATTCTCATTTTCTGAAACTATTTCTAGAATGAGTAATATGTTTCAGTGGGAGCAAGCTGAAATTCTATCATCTTTTAGGAAATAGTGTGATAAGGTTCAAGTGTATATTCCAAAAACCACACCCATTCCTCGTCTTATGCCAGCCTTGAAGGATGTTCTTGATATATCAGTATGCAGGACAGTCAACATGCAATCCCTAAAAAGGCAGACAATTCTTCAGTTTTATAAGTATTTGTTTTCTTATCTCAGATCTGACCTGCAGGTATCTCTATATCTAGTCCATCTGTTAATACATATCTTATTAATATTCATCCTTCCACTACAGATAAAGAGCGGAAAGCTTTTGAGAGATTTAGGAAGATAATTTATTCTTTTGCTACTTTAGCCTTTATAATCCTGAATTATCAGGCTCATATTTTGAAATATATGTGGGCTTGTTTTGATAATGTGAGGGTTTTTCTGCCTAATTACCCTTTTCAGAAAATTGAATCTAAATTCTGCTGTTTCTTCTGTTTCACAAGTAGTCAGACATTTGTATGTGTTTAGAGACAACACCACAGTGATGTCACACATAAGCAAATGGGGGTGCCAGGTCTTACCCTCTGTGCAAGCTGGCTAGTATAGTTTGGGAGGTCACAGTTTAGCACTGTTTAACCCACCAAGTAAAATGTATTGGCAGACAAGCTGTGCAGGACCAGGATAGGCCCTCACAAATGGAAATGAAATGAGAGGGGTCTTCCAAGAATTGATCCATTGGTGGGGAATACCTCAAGTAGATCTGTTTGGCTCTTCTCAGAACAGACAACTGAACAAATTCTGCAAAAGGGCTCCTTGCAAGCAGGCCTGGAAAACAGATGCCTTTTCATTCTCTTGGACAGTAATTTTCCTGTACACATTTCTACCCTTTCCACTGATATCCAGGGTCCTCACTTTTGACTCAGGCAACAGTGGTTCTTTCCTCCCATGAAATTGTCCAAGGGCATTTACCAGAAGACTCCTCATAGATTGGATCTGCACACTCAAGACAAGGGATGTTTGATACATCCCAATCTGAAACAAGTACAGCTAACTGCCAGAATAATGTAATTTTGATTCAGTGTAGGCATTAAGAATCTGAGGATGTGCGGCAGGTATTGAAAGAGGTAAATAAACCTGCTACTAGGAAATTTTATGTTAGTTAATAGAAGAGGTTTCTAGTTGGTGCCACACTAAGAACCTGACCCTTTCTCTGGTTTCTGTACCAGTGGTTTTACAATATTTGTGTGAGCTGCTATCTGCAGGCCATCTACTATTATTCCTTTCTCAAGGATAATCAGTCAGCCATTTCAGCATGTCTGCCCATGGATGCTTCTCTTTCCTCTCAGACTTTCATTAAGCAGTTGTGAAAAGGGGTTTTATGTAAGACCACGTAGGGAAAAATGGCACCTTCTTATGACCTTAACATTGTGCTGGAAAAGTTAACTCTGTCTCCCTTTGAAACAGCTCATCAGGTTAATTTATAGTTCATAACTTGGAAGACTGTATTACTTATTGCTCTGACATTTGCAAGAAGAGTATCTGAGTTGCAAACTTTTATTGTGGGGAACCCAATTTTTGGTATTCTGTAGAGATAAGGTTACTGTAAGTGTAAGAAGAAAACTCTCATTCATACCAAAAGTAGTTTCAGAGTTTATGTTGAATCAAGCCATTAATCTCCCTGTATTCTTTCCTGAGCTAAAGACTGAGGGAGAAAGGATTCTACATACTGTGGATGTACTTAGCCAACTCAGGTATTATCTCCTGACAAAACCAAGTCATTTATGAAAGCTGAACAGCTGTTTATTTTTTATAAAGGGACAAAGAAAGACCAACCTTTGTCAAAACATACTATTTCCAGATGGTTGCCCCTTGCCATTTCCTTTCCATCATAACAATGCACTTCCAGGCAGGGCCAAGGCACACTCTACCAGAGCTGTGTCTTCTTTGTAGGCATATTGGAAAGGGATGGACAATGGAAGCATTCTAGAGGCTGCTATTTGGTCCTCTGAACATACGATTACAAGGCAGTACAAATTGGAATCCTTTTCCAGGTTGAGAACAGGCTTTGCTAGGTCCATTCTCCATGTGCTTCTGGATCCTACTTCTTCCTCCTCCTAAGTTCCATAAATTATTTTAAGCTACCCATTGTTGCTAAGGCTGCTGCAGTAGTGATTTGTGATGAACATAGTACAGCTGTGTAAGTTTTGCTTACTGTAGCAGTAGATATTCACTGTTGCAGTAGCTGCACTCCCCCCCCCCCCCCAATTTTGTCTTTTTTCTAAGATAAAAGTTTTGTGTTTCTAATTTTACCTTGTTTTCAGGACAGTAGTCTCTCTTTTTCCTGCTGAAAAAAACATCCTTCTGGATGATACCTGTTCCATTATAGTCTCCATGCATGGATCCCAAAAATGACTTGTCATCCAAAAGTGTTGTACTGGTGAGTGGCCTCAATATCCAGCTGCACTTCTTATTCATGCTGTATTGTGTGCCTTATGTGAGGCCTGTCTTATCATGCGAATGAAATGCATCCAACATTGCAATGTTATATAATTCCTTCCACTAATGGCACTGACATCATGGATCACTGTGTCCCACATGTCAACCTGTAGTAGCTGTTGGGCACCGTATATCAAGCAGGCATTGCCCATGGGTCCTATGCACCTGTACCATGACTTCATTCTCACAAGGGTGGAGTTTGTCAACCTTCTGCTTATCCTGTTGGACATGAGTAGACATAAGTAGAAAGTAGACCATATTAATTATTTTATTTTATTTATTTGCAGTTTGTTTACCAGGATCGTCTGCTGGGCCACAAGGAGCCCATTTTCAATGGAGTCTTGAGGAGAAAAGCTCCAGTAAATACAAATATAGCAAATTTCAGAATTACAAGATTACAAAATAACAATAATTACAAAGTTTTGCAAAACACTTATCAGACATTTCAGTAAGAAAATACATGGTAACTACAATTACAATAAGTTGGCATTAGTTGGAGTAAATGGATGAAACATTCCATTATATAAAATTTAAGTAGTATGAAGAATGCATGTGTTGTGTGGATACAGTGGGAATCTGTTACAGTGATCTGGCTAGTTAGTACAAGATAGGGTTGGACAGAATTAGGTGGATGGTAAGGAACATGGATATGCTGGATACTGGGTATTCCAGTAGTTAGCAATATGTGTAGTGGTAGGGGCAGACCTCTGCAGGGGTAGGCTCTAGCATATGACAAATAGAGATCTACTGGAAGCTCTAGGAGATTGGAGTTTCTCTGAAAGCAGGTGTAATGGCCCACAGGAACACGAGTGACATAGTGGGGATGGCTATCATGACAGAGGTAGTATGTGGATGTCCTCAGCAAGGTGTACACATGATAGATCTTCACACTATGTGAAGGGTGGGAAGTAGGGGGATAGCAGTCCTCAAGTCGTTGAAAGCTGTCCTTAGCAGGCCAGCAAAGTCCAATACACTAATGCAGCCAAGCTACTTAGATAGGTCTGCTGCTTTCTTGTTACATGTTTTAGCATCACATGTGGTGGACCAGCTGTAAAAGTAACTAGTATATAGTAATTTGCATTTATATGCTAATGAGTCTATATTCTGTCAATGTCTATGAATATCTGTGTGTTACAGAAATGTATCAGAGACATAAAGCATAATAATGTTCAGCTTGTAGAGATCCATAGCAGAGAGAGAGAGAGAGAGAGGGAGAGACCTTATTGCAACCCTGTAAACCTATCACAGGAGGAGTCAAGTTGAGATGGAGAGGCGTGTAGGGGTGTGGCTTGCCTGCCTCTCTCAGGGAATGGGGAGGGTAGTGGGTGCCTAGGAACACATGCGTAAGTGTGACTTTTCCAGGGGAGTGTGGGGAAACCACTTCCCATGCTTGAGGGGAGGAAATGGGACTGCTTGCTGGCAACATCCCTTTCCAAAGTGAGGAATGACCAGCACTGACAGACCATTGCACTTCTCTCTTCAGCTCCACAAGCCAGGTATTCATGGGTTTGACAGAGCTAAAAGCAGAAAAAAAAATAGAACCTGGTCCCTTAACCCAAGATATGACCATGAGGAGGGACTGATGGTTGACAGGTAGTAGAGGTAATGCATGATTAAAAAAATGTTGAACAGCTCATGTGCTAATCATTGGCATACTGTGCATGTCCGATCATGCAGGCAGGCTGAGTGTATGCATGCATTGCACTAAGTGCAGATGTGAGAGTTTCGATCTCGCCGTTTGTTCTTACACCTGGGTTCGGAGCCGATCCTCGGCTCCGTGTCGGCCGCTTGCAAGCTCTGCATCGAGAAGAAGCTCGAGACAACCTAATACCCACAATCCCCCTCTGCCTTTACCTCAGATCTAGTTTGCCGCTGCAGCGTTCGCATCACTGGGTCGAGCTCGAGCACCTAAAGCTAAGATTTAAGATTTTTTTCTTGTTATTTCAGAATAATTTTATTCTAAAAAGTTTGTTTAGTGACTAAGTGTGTGTGTTTGAGGAATTCTCGGTTCCGTTAAGTTTATTTAAACTTATTAGAGTTTCCTCGGGCCTACCACCCTTACTGGATTGACTACGGATAGACATTTTTCCTTTTACTGGATTTGACAATTTCACGGATTGGACTTTACTACTGGACTTGACTTCTCACTTTCTACCATATTAAGTTTAAGATGTCTGAGAAGGCTAAATCTGGATTCAAGCGTTGCCAATGTGGGCAAAAGACGTCAGTTACTGACAATCATAGTTCCTGCATCTACTGTCTTGGCCCTCTCCACCTGCAAGAAGACTGCTCAATTTGTCATTCTTTCAGTGGGAGGGTCATGACAGATAGGCGCAGGAAACTCATGGATAGGGGTTTGTTAAAACCTACTTTTCAAGAGGCTCTGGATGCTTCAGACCAGGCATCCAAATCCTCAAAGGAATCGAAGACGTCGGAGCCCAGGTCATCGGCTCCGAGCTCTTCAGTAAAAGTTAGATCACCGGTTCCACAGACTTGTGTTCAACTGTTGTCAGTTTCCGAGCCTCGAGTCTTGGAACCGTTGATGGAGCTCCCTTCCCCGACACTGTTGAGGTCGGCTCCGTCTTCGATTCCTTCGACCCGTTCTTCCAGACCCCTTTCTGATACCGATGTAGACCGCGTGGTGCAGAAATTAATGGAGAATACGGCCTTATCCAAACTCATCTCGGTCTCCTCTCAATTGGTGTCGAGACTTGAAGGCCTTCCACTGTCTCCATCTGTTCCTCCTCCGAGACCTGTCCAGTCTTCGGAGCCGGAAGAAGCTGAGCTGCTGATTGTGGAGCCCTCGGTGCCAGGACCGTCCTTTTCTCAGTTGGCTCCATTCACCTCGACTCCGTCGGATCCGGTACCGAAGTCTCGGAGCCGAAAATCCATCCTGGGTTCCGGGACCGAGAGTTGGACCGATGTTTCGGTTCCGACGCTCCCTCTTCAGGGCCTCGGCTCGGATCGACTCTGTTCCGTCCTCGGGGTCGATGCCTTCGGGGCCTGTTTCGGGGATTCTTCCCATTTCTTGAACCGGGAGATACCTCGACTCGGGACCGGGGCTTCGATCTCATGAGGAAGGTGTTGTCTACCCAGACAACCACATCAGCAGAAACAGCATCTCCTCCCCATATAGGTCCGTTATCCTCCTCTGCACCCTCTGCTACTGCTCAGCGTCCTGCACCTGTGTCTCAGCCACCCCTGGAGGGTGCCCCCTCTTCCTCGGAGGCTTCTTGGATGCTCCCCGAAGAAGTCCCTAGGAAAAGATTGTGTAAGAGGAGACACTTAGATTCTCCACAAGAATCTTTGACATCCGATACTGACTTGGATGAGTTAGAAGGGTCCCCAAAGTCACCCTCAGAAGATGTCTCTTTTTCTGACATCTTGGAGATCCTAAAGCAGAGAGGTGATTGGCAGTCCCTCCCCCCTTCTGAGGATGAGTCAGTCTTGCTGAAGGCATTTGGTGCTCGCCCTTCCTCCTCCTGGGTCACTCCGCTCTTCGATGAGTTAATGGAGCTGATTGCTCGAAGGGCATGGGAGGCTCCTGACATGGTGGAGCCAGTCCCTAGAAAGCCTAATAAGTATATTACTGCACCCCAGGACAAGGCTTATCTGACAAAAGGAGTTCCAGTGGACGCTATGGTGGTGGCAGCGGCCACGAAAAAGGAGATGTCAGAATCTTCCTCATCTGTCCATCCCCCTAACAGAGATTCTAGGACCATGGATAGGTGCGCATTTTAGTTCAGCGGCTTTTTCTATGCGATCCCTGAACTATTTGACCCACTTCACACGACTACAGAGGGATCTAATCAAAGAGTTGGGAGATACCCTCCAGGGTACTACAGATGCTGCTGTCTCGGAGAAAGTTACAGCACAACTTAATACCCTTACATCCATTGTAAACTCGTCCATGAGGCTGATCTCATAGGATCGAGTAGGGCAGCTTCAGCGATTGCTCTTCGTAGACAATCCTGGATGCGCTTATGTTCATTCTGGAAGCCTTCAAGTCTTTCTTTACTAACGCCACATTTGACGGTGCCACTCTCTTTGGCCCCAAAGTAAAGGAGACCCTTACCCGGTGTGAGCAGGAGGGAAAGACTCTGTCTGCTGTCGGAGTCCATTTTCCACCCCATCCAGACCGTACCCCAAAGGGCAATGCGGTGGGAAAATGTGGTTTCAAACCCCAAGGTTCTTTCCCAGGCACACAGGGTGATGCCCCTCTAGAGGCAGAGGAGGGGCAGAGGTGGAAGACGCCGCCCTGGCGGCAGAGGGTCCATAAAAACCAAGGTGACAGGGATACCCCTGGAAAACCTTTCCAGCACTCCTGAGAGGAGGCCCGACTGTCCTGCTCTGGAGGCAGTCGGTCGCTTAGCTTTATACCCTCAGACCTGGCAAAATCTTACCACAGACAACTGGGTAAAAGCGTGGTTTCAGAGGTTACAGAATACCCTTCCTATCCACCCCATTCCAAAGAAGGCTCCCAGATGTGCGCCCCATCTGCGAGACCCAGCAGCTATAGAAATTTCAAAGCTGCTAGAAAAAGAGTCATCCAAACAGTCCCAGCGGACCAAAGAGGATTCGGAACTTACTCAAGGTTCTTTTTAGTTCCAAAGAAGACAGGGGACTGGAGGCCGATTCTGGACCTAAGCAACCTCAATACCTTCATCAAGAAAGAAAAGTTCCGAATGGTCACGCTTCAATCGATCCTTCCATTCTTACAGAAGGATGACTGGATGTGCTCAATAGATCTGAAGGACGCATACTACCACTTCAAAATGGCCAGGGCGTCCAGAGATCATTTCTGGGAGCCAGTCACTATCAGTTTCGAGCCCTGCCCTTTGGTCTGACCTCAGCCCCCAGGGTTTTCACCAAATGCATGGCAGTGGTAGCGTCTCATCTGAGATGCCTAGGATTCCAGGTGTTTCCGTATCTGGACGACTGGCTCCTTTCTGCCACCACCCGGTGTCAACTGATACAGGCCAGGGATTACACTCTACAACTTTGTGTTCACCTCGGAATTTCCGTAAATTTGAAAAATCTTTACTACAGCCATCACAGCATATCTTATTCATAGGAGCGAATTGGATACATCATTTAATTCTAAGGCTTCCTCCAGAAAGGATAGCCTCACTACAAAGCCACATATTTCTTCTTCTGTCATCCAGAAAATCCCCAGCAAAACTGGTTCTGAAGGTTTTGGGTCTCATGGCAGCTTCTCTCATTGTGATACCATTGGGAAGACTGCACATGAGAGTTCTACAATGGCTACTGTTTGCACAATGGTCGTTCCAACAGCTACCTCTGACACACGAAATTCTGATTACAAACACATGCAAATCACACCTAGCCTGGTGGCTTCAGACTTGCAACCTTTCCAGCGGAAGACCATTTGTGCTAGTGACCACGCCTGATAGGGTGGGGCATCTTTCAGGGACAGACAGTCCAAGGCGAATGGACCAATTTAGAGTACAATCTGCACATCAATGTTCTAGAGTTGAGGGCAGTGTTTCGCAACACTTTGCTCCCTTCTTCCTCTAGGGACTATTGCAGTTCAGACAGACAACTTGTCCGTAGTCTGGTACATAAACAAACAAGGGGAACCAAGTCTTATCAGCTATGCAGAGAGGCCATGAGAATTGATGTCATCCAACGTCATAGCCGACAGGCTGAGCAGAGCAATCCTGTTGCCTCACGAGTGGTCCCTCAAACAGTCAGTTGCGAAGAAGATTTTTCGCAAGTGGGGCCAGCCTTCCCAATGAATGCCAAATGCAGGAGCTACTTTGCCCTATTACCCTCCAGGGAAGTCCCCAGGGACGCTGGTGCACGATTGGCCCCGGGTCTCCTTTTCCTCCTTTCCCCTGATTGCAAAGTTTCTGCAGAAAGCTAACAACCTACAAAGGACGATAATCCTCATTGCCCCATTCTGGCCTCGTCAAATTTGGTCCCCCTTTATTTTGCAACACCGCATTCGGGGACCTTGGATCCTGGACCCAGAGCCAGATCTACTGACTCACGTTCCTCACCCCTCCTCGGGTCACTCCATCTAGCAGCTTGCAGGTCTGATTCTCTTTCACCTGCAGTTCAGAATATACTAGTGGCTTCTCATAAAGCTTCCACTACAAAGACCTACACTAGTAAATGGAAGTGTTTTGTCTTCTGGGCAAACTCACAGCATTTGGACCCTGTCATAGCTCCGTTAAACAAGATCTTCGAGTTTTTAACAGAATTGTTCCACCAAGGAGCTTCTCCTGCCACTTTAAGAGTGCAATTGGCTGCCATTTCCAACTTTCATGTGGAAGAATGTGGGGCACCTATTATGGCTCACAGACTTTGTAAGGCCTTTTTAAAAGGATCTTTCCATATTAGACCACCAGTTAGAACTCCTACATCTCCTTGGAATCTGAACCTGTTATTATCCAAATTGATGTTACCCCCTTTTGAACCAGCCTCCTCTTGTCCATTGAAGTATTTATCGTGGAAGACCCTCTTCTTGGTAGCCATTACATCCGCTAGGCGAGTGTCTGAGCTTCAGGCTCTTTCTATTAAACACCCTTATTTGATCTTTCACTCTGACAGAGTATCTCTACTAATCCATCCTTTCTCCCCAAAGTTTGCTCTATCAATAACATTAATCAATCCATTGAATTACCTACCTTTTTCAAAAATCACTCCAATAAATTGGAGTATATGTTACATAAGTTGGATGTCCATAGACAACTTAGATTTTATTTGGATAGAACAAAGGATCACAGGAAATCTGACCAACTTTTTGTAGCCTTTGCTGACAGCAGGAAAGGTGTAGCGGTTACTAAACGAACTCTTTCCAAATGGCTAACTGATTGTATTATATACGTTTATGATTCTTCAAATCAAACTTTATCTTTCAAACCCAAAGGACATTCTACAAGATCAGTGTCTACATCCCTGGCTCATGCAGCTTACCATTAGACACGATTTGTGCAGCTGCTACTTGGTCTAAACTACATACATTCATCTCTCATTACAAAGTAGACAGGGTTTCTAGGGACAGGGCAACCTTTGGTTCCACTGTGCTCAAGAACGTTCTCCGTGAGTTCCTCAGGAACATGGAGCTAGATCGAACACTCTCACATTTAGAAGTTATGTCCTTACCATAACGTTCCATGTGGAGTGTTCATCTTGTTCTTACATTCCCACCCTCCCACCCTCAGGAAGAATGTTCAATTTGGTGCCTGGTCTGGGGTATTCTGCTTCTGCACTTGCAGTTGTTGTATATATATGATGTACATGTGTATATATATATATATATATATATATATATATATATATATATATATAGATATAAGTGTTCTTGCTTTTATGTAAATTTTTGGCATGAGTGTGTTCTCTCTCTGACTGCTGGTTTGCTTGCAAACTAGATCTGAGGTAAAGGCAGAGGGGGATTGTGGGTATTAGGTTGTCTCGAGCTTCTTCTCGATGCAGAGCTTGCAGGATCGGCTCCAAACCCAGGTGTAAGAACAAAGGCGAGATGAACACTCCACATGGAACGTTATGGTAAGGACATAACTTCTAATTATAGCAATTCAAAGTCATATGAAGGATGTGATTCTCAAGCTGCCAATTTGTATTGCTATAGATTCTTGCCAATGGTAGATAATGCTAATGCCCACTGACACTGCTTTCCTGATGTACCAAGGAGAGAGAAATTATGCCAGTTCTTCTACACAACCAGTTGAGTGAATAGCTGTCAGCACCTTATGAAAGTCCTTTCCAAAAGATGGATGCCTTGTGTGACCTGCCAAATCAGTTGTACAGGGTGACTAGCATACCCCTTGCTGATGAGCAGTACAAGCACTTGTACAATTACCTGGAATGCACAGAAGATCTCCAGGTATGGGAAGCAAAGTTACAGCATGAATGCCTTGAATGATATAGTAACTGCTATTTATGTTGCAGGCAAGGGTAGTACTGACAGTAGAGTTACCATACCTACATTACTGTTGCAAAAGGCACTCACAGACTTTCTGCCTTTCATAGATTTGTTCCTAATAAGATTTTTTTCTTCTCACAAATCCTATGATATACCAGGTTAGCTGCTGTGGGTGACTGCATATATGTTATAGTTGATGTTGTTGGTAGCTGCTCATTGCTCTAGCACTATGTTGTTTTGTGTGGTGGGGTACATGACAGTATACCTGAAGGACTGTGGCCACTATTTCAAGATTCTGCTACATTGCAGATAACTTTAGTAGTATATTGTTGCTTGTGCACCATTGTACCTACAGATGGTGGTGGTGTAAATTGCTGCACTATTTGTGGGTACCCTACCCTGCTTCTGCTTCATTGCACATACATATTGTAGTGTAGTGTCTTCCTGTGTTGTGGGCACTATCCCTGGCTTCTGTTTGTTTACATGCATATGTGAGGTTGTAGCTTTGTATTGTAATATGTGTGTCATTCACAATTGTATGTGACATATGAGAGCTTGCATATCCCTTTTATCTTTCAGTATTAGAGTGTGAAAAAGGAATGCTGCCACCTGCCTTCAAAAGCAGCAGAAACTAATTGTACAGTAGAGGATAATGATATTTACTTTCACTCTTGCACATTATATGGTGTACCTTTTGATCTATATTGCATCTCTAACACATTGGTTCACATTCCAGAAGGATTTTATTTTATCTTACTAGGAGTATGCAAGTATTTGTTTAGACACTTTCACACAGATATTGTATTTTTTCTCAGTTTTGTTACTAGTTTTAGTGCCAGGTTAATCTCCCTCTATTTTTCCTTTACAATACCTTTTTCTTCAAGACTCCTATCATCTCTATATCTGTGTACTTATAGTTTTACTTTTCCACCTATTTATGTTTTATTTATCCTACTTACCAGTCTTTTATTTGACACCTCTTGCTTTCTTGTCTCTTAATATCTTCCAGTTTATCCCACTTCTTCACCTTTACTACTTTATCATAGTCCCTAATATTTCTTAGTCCTCTGTACTCCATATGGTTCATAATAACCTGACTAACTCATCCTCAACTTTTAGAATTCTTTATTCTCAAGCTCACGCATTAATGTTTTTACTTGCTTCTTTTGAAAATATAAAAACATTGTCCCTTTTCCTTCTTCTGGGGGCAAATCTTCTCTAAATACTCTTATGTCTTCAGTTTCTCAAGTAACCAAACATTCTTTGAATTGTGCTTAGGATTCAACTGATGCTTTTCCAGAGTAGCAGCTACTTTTGAGAAGGTTTGCAGGGCTACATTCTCAAATTTTCCTGAGAATGTTAAAGGTAAACTTTTGGAATTGTACTGAAGTGTGGACAGTTGACAGTTAAGAACTAAGTTTAACTGCAGTACAGTCGATCAAAGTACAATTAACTATTCCTTTCAACTGTCCAGAGTTTTCTGGAAAATCATGATTTTGTTCATATTTTGCTATACCCATTGTACAATATGGAATAGTACTTAAGAGGCCAAACTTTTTACTATTGGGATATGCTCAATTTACAGTAGGCACTTTGACTGGGTTTCAGAGTTAAAAAAGATAAAAACAGTTAAAATACTCTATGTAAAAATGCTCTATATAAAAATTTCCAAGTAAATATATGCCAAGAAGTATGTTTAACAGAAGATAATAATTGAGATTTATTCTCAGAAGCTGAACAAGAAGAGTGACCCAATGTAATATAATTCCAAAATTTGACATTTACATTTCATTTATATTTTAGGGCTATTTTGTAAAGTTTTGAAATTAAATTATCAACTTTTGATTTTTATACATAAATTCATAGAAAAAGAAAACTAATTTAGGATTTTATTTAAAATGCAAGTGAGCAAGGGATAGACACATTTCCTGTATCTGTATTTTAACAGTTTGTAATAATAACCAGTCTTGGGGGAGTTAAATACATTCTGTAATATGTTATTGGGTTTCTTTAACTTTTAATTCTTTAAAACATTGTTACCAATATACAGAATTTGTAGTTTCCCAAATGGCAAACATATGATCGTGTATTTTATTAAAAAAGTTTTTGGTAATACTAAAAGGGACTAAAGTTTCAAACCAAAGTGTAATATATATATTAGAAAGAGTGTAGATTTATGATTTATGCTTTTAAAAATCCTTAGTATCAGACTTAAATACACAGAATTTGAGAGATAAAGTAAATTGTAAAAAAATACAAAGAAAATGTCATAGAAGATTTTCTTGAGTAATTGAAGTATTATTTAATTTCTCATTATTGTTTTTAAGAAGAGTTAAGTATAATTGTTCCCAGTTAGAATTATAATTAGGATCAACCCAGTTTAATATAATTTTAAAAATTGAGGCTTTAATGTAAGTATCTATATCTGGAAAATTGATTCCTCCAAGATCCCATGGTCTAATGTGATATATTATGGCTATTCTGGTTTCATTAGAAGACCATAGAAATTGTAAAAATGTTTGTTTCTCTAATATGATGTTTATGTGGAAAAAGAGACAGGGCTTGAACTATATTTAATACTTTAGGTAAACTAATCATTGTAATTAACTGAGCTCTGTCTTCAAAGGAAATAATGAGTTTATTCCAATTAGAAAACAAGGTTTATTATTTTTATGATATTGTTATAGTTGACAGTTAATATTTCCTCAATAGATGTCAGAAAGGTAATACCCAACTGTTCAAACAAGGAGACTTGACTGCCTATAATACACTTTTTTCTATATGAGTATTTTTCCTTTTAAGAACAATAAATTTAGATTTTGATTGATTAAACTGAAAGCCAGAATTATATTGGAAAAATATTATTGACTCTAATTCAACAAGGGTTGATTTTACGTTTGAAAGTGTTAATAAAATAGCATCTGCAAACAACATAGTTTTAGAAGAATAATGGTAAAATAAATCTATGCCTAAAATATTAGGGTTTGTTAGAATTAAAATAGCAATAACTTTAACAGCTAAAGAAAATAGAACTGGAGAAAGAGGACAACCTTGTTTAGTACCTTTTATCAGAGGAATGTATTCTGATGTAAAGGGGCCAATTTTAACATAAGTAATGTCTTTATAAATATTCTTTAAAAGTGAAATGAAATTTTTAGGAAAATCAAAGAATTCTAGAATTTTAAATAAATACTCCAGATTCACAGAGTCAAAAGCCGTTTTTCTATGTCAAGGATAATTAGCAAAACTAGTTTAAACCTTTTTATTCAAAAAATCTATAAGAGTACATGTTTAATGTTATCATGAGACTGTCTTTGAAATATAAAACCTGTCTGGTCAGAATCAATTATTTGGGTTAAGGATATCTTTATTATATCAGTAATGACAGAGATGAAAATCTTATAATCATAGTTTACAAGACAAATAGGTCTATAGAAAGAGCATAATTGTGGTGTTGTACTCTCTCTTTATTATCACAGCAATTAAAGATTTTTCCAGGAAGGTAAAATATTTTTTTTAGATTGAATCTCAATTAAAGTTTTATGAAAATAGGTTATGATAGATGTAGGAAACTGTTTGTATATTTCTATTATTATTCCATACATATCTGGAGCTCTGTTAGATTTTAATTACTTAATTTTATCCAAATTTCTTTGAGTAATTTCTTTCTGTAAATCAATTTTTAATTTCAATGGGATTTTTTTTTAATATTGAGAGAAACCAGATGTAATAATGAAGTTGTAATATCAAAATTAGAATTTTAATTTTGAGGTGAGATATGGAATCTAAAGGCATATCTTCTATCTCTTTAGCATCTTTCTTATTTCCTTCATGTTTAATTCTTAAAATATCATCATTTTTGACTGCATCTTTAAAGTTGTTGATAAATTATGCATATGTTTAGATGATAAGACTATGAAGTCATATTGCTACATTTGATTTATGAGTTAAAATGTCAAGATATTGTTTATTTAATATTTCTGTTTCTTTTATATTGGACTTGTTATTTTGTAAATTTAGACTTAGCTACTAGACATTTTAATTGGAATAGTTTGTAATTCTGAATCCCATTCCTTAATGTTATTTTTATACCAAGTTAAAGTTTTACCACAAATACAAGCCTTTAATGAATCCCAAATCATAACTATATTGATATCAGGAGAGTAGTTGGTTTCCAAAAACTTTAATTCAGAGTCCAACCAAGATTTAAACTGTTGAAACCTTGTTATATATGTAGGAATTCTAGTTAAAAAAGATAATTGTTTAAAATTAGATTAAATTGTTTTAATAAGAGTATCATGGTCTGAAAGTGGACAAAGAATTATATTAAAACTAGATATCCTGGAAATTAAGTATATACTGCGGTGGTGGTGCTGTGGTAGCATTGTCGCCTCATAGCAAGAGTATCATGGTCTGAAAGTGGACAAAGAATTATATTGAAACTAGATATCCTGGAAATTAAGTATATAATGCAGTGGTGGTGCTGCGGTAGCGTTGTCACCTCATAGCAAGACGTCCCGTTTGATTCTCAGCTAGAGTGTCTTCTACGTGGAGGCATACGTGAATGGGGTGTGCCTTCATTGAAAGTTGTGTGTCAGGGCTGGTAACCCGGTATGTAAAAATCCACTACCAATCATTAGTAGACCGGAGTTCCACTGTGGAGACCCCTAACCAGGAAAAGCCGAAAGACACAAACAATCCTGGAAATTAAGTTTTGAGAAATTTATATTCTATCAGTTCTAGTCTGAGTGTAATATTTCTAATCTTGCTGAGAAAAAAGTAATGAACAGGAATCTCTCATAGCAAATGTAATTTTTAAATTAAAAGATTCGGTCCATTTTTAACTGCTTTCACAGTGGAAGTCAACCTTAGTTTCCTCTTATTGCTAGTATCATACTCTTTTAGAATACAATTAAAATCTCCACCTATAGTTACATTTCCTTTATAATTATCAAGAATAAAATCTAGATATTTCTTAGCAAGGCTTTGTACCATTCATGGGAACCAATGAAGATTCACTACAGTCCATATTCTCTTATTCAACTTTAAAATTATAAGGGCAAAAAGACCACCACAATCTTCATATTTATGAATAATTTGTGGTAAATCAATATATTATCTTCAAAGTATCATGACCCCACTTCTCTTAGTCTTAAAGGAAGAGTGAGCTAAAATTATGTAATTGCTAGATTTTCAACTCTTATTCCATCTGTTTAATATGTGTTTCTTGAAGAACCACCATTTCAGTCTTATTTGAGTTGAAATAATTTATCATATTTGTTCTTTTCCTTGGATTGTTTAAACCAGTGACATTTAAAGATAACAATGATATTTCCATCTGTTTAATAAATTGGTTATTTATTATTTTTTATATTTAAAAGAGTAAAGCACACTAATTTAGCATAAAAGTGAATCCTCTTGTGAGTAAGAAGCATAAAGCTAAATATTTTGGCCAAATAAAAGAAAAAAAGAAATAAATGAAAGATAAAAATGATAATAGCAATATTGTAAAAATGAATATCAATTACAAACATGGGATTATTGAAATTTCTAGCCTGAAAGATAAACAAGAAATCTGTCAAGCTAACCATCATTACCTAACCAAACTAACCATTATGAACTAACAAGAAAAAAAACATGTATTTGAGCTCTGTAGAAGACAATATATTTAATGGCGATGTTAATATGTTTTGTAACAATAGAAATAATAAGCTCTAATATCTTCCGTTGAGTCCTCCTACTACACTATCTTCTCTGTAAAACAACAAAAAATACAGAGGAAATGCAGTGCAGGCTCCAGATGAACAATGTTAATTATAAAACAACTCGCTGAGATGAAAAAAGTTTAAAAATAATTCTAGACCAATACATCAGTAAATATACTTCCAAGATAAAACCTTAAAGTTGGACAAAGACTCTGGAATTATTTTTAAACTTTTTTCATCTCAGCGAGTTGTTTTATAATAAACACTGTTCATCTGGAGCCTGCACTGCATTTCCTCTGTATTTTTCATTGTTTTACAGAGAAGAAAACTCTAATATTTTATAATATGAGTGTGAAGAATACATAAAACCCATAGTAACTATTTTATGTTAATAATATATTAATTTCATTCCTATCTTCCTTTCCTGTTTTCATCTTCTTCATCTTCTTCTTACTTATTTTAGTGATATGTTTTACATAACGGAATAAGAGTGAGATGCTGTGAGCTAACAAGATAAAAAGTTTCATTTCAGCGTTTAATTACTGTTCCATTACTGTTCTTAATGATAGAAATCCTTGTTAATTTCAGATCAGCAAAATCAAAATCAAACTTTCTTTCCAATTTCCTTCTCTCTCCTTCCTCCTTTTTTTATTTTAAACTTGCTGTTTAATAATAACTTAAATTAAGAAACAGAATTAAAAAAAACTACTGCTATCATAGTTTATTTCCTGAAACATATAAAACTAAACGTCTGAATATATTTAATCTTTGCCCGTTAAAAGTATCAACATTTTTAAAACATGTTTAGTTCATCTAGTTAAAGTCGTATTTTTTACATACCAATAAAACCTTAAAATGAATATTGTTATTTCAAATCGACCTCCAAAAAGGCTATAGAAGACAGCTAAACCTACTATTATATAATATGTATATTATATGTCTCAATACAATATAGAAAGCATCTGAGTAAAATGAGAACTTTATCATCTCCTTATTAAAAGAATAAGACTCATTACATGTTTAACAAAACAATAAAGTATAACTCCATTTTGACATATTATTAGAATCTACTGTCTTCAAAAAGAACAAAGACAGAATTTGTCTCAGAACTACTAGACTACTACCTTAACCAGTTAGTCCAAAGTTCAGAATTCTTTCTAAAAGACTCATGGCAATTTCTCAATGGGATTTACCAGTTCCAAAGGAATAACAGACCAAAGAGATGTATACTGGTCACACTGGACATAGTTGCATTGTACCCCAGCATCCCTCACAAAGAAAGACTCCTGTTTGTTGAAAACTATCTAGTCAATCACAGACGACTAGACCCAGAATGAGCAGATACACTCTGCCTACTACTGAAGTTAGTTCTTGAAAAAAACTTCTTCTCATTTGAAGTGACCATATTACAGCAGCTCAAAGGAGTTGCCATGGGGCGAAAATAGCCCCCGCTTATGCAAATTTAGTCCTCAGCTCATGGGAAGCAGAAACCCTCACAAGACTAAAAGGGTACAACCAAGTAGCACTTTATAAGCGCTATATTGATGACATATTCTTCTTGTGGGATGGGACACCCCAGGAACTCCCCACCTTCCTACAAGAGATCAAACAAAGCATCAACGTTCTGACCTTTACTATCTTAGACTTGGGAACAAAAGCAAACTTCCTAGACATCACACTGATACTGGATGGAAGCACCCTATGCTTCAAGTCCAACATTTACAGAAAAGCGACCTGCAAAAATAATTTTCTGGACTATAGGAACCAACACCCAGCCTTCATGAAAAAGAACATAGTGAAAGGCCAGTTTGTTAGGCTGTGCAGGCTAGTTAGTAAAGACTGAGACTTCTTTGAAGAAAGCTTATTTCTCAGTAGTCTCTTCCTAGAAAAGCAGTACCCAACAGACATAGTCAATGCAACAGCCCTGCAAGTAGCACAGCACAGACACTCCCGTCACTTACTGATTTTAAAATACTGATTCAGCTATCAACAGAATGAAAATGATAGCAACCAAACCTCATTTCCCCATCCCCATGTCCACGAATGCAAGAGCAATAAAAAAGACTCTGCAAAACAACTGGGGGATCCCACAGAGCAATCCAGTGCTCAGCAAAGCACTAGGGAATCAACCATCATTTTGCTAGAAAAAAACAAACTCGCTAAAAGTACTGTTCGAGCTACAAAATAAATCAGAACCCCCCAATGCCACAGAAGTCTTAGTCTCCCAACCATGCAAACAGTGTTGCTGCTGCCAATATATCATTAGAGGAAGCACCCTCACAATCAGGACTATTAACAATCCGAACACCTTCCACCAAAGCTACAACTGTAATATCATCAACATGGTATACCTAGGCATATGTGCCCACTGTCAAGCCTACTATGTAGGTATGACCACATGCAAACTAAGCGATCAGAAAAAAGAGCACTATGAAGTCATCTGACGCTCAGACGATATTAATACCCTAGTCAAACATTCTAAGCATTGTAGGCAATCCCCCAACTTTGACTTTGCAGTGCTAGATAAAGTCTCCACATTCAGCGGAGAGTCAAGCACACCTCTCGAATTCAGTGAACTCAAATGGCAGATAGAGCTCACGGCTGGCACCCCCCCCCCCCCCCAGGCCTGAATGGCAACCTTAACATAAAATGTCTCCTAAAATGGATCAGATAACAGACACACACGTCACGATTACATCACTCAGCACTTGTTGGCTACATTATATAAATGCATTTGGAATGCTCACATGTTAGATTTCTGATGAAGTTCAATGTAAACTAATAAAATGAATGAAAGCACTCAAATCTAATACAGGCTCATGCGTGGTTCTTCCCTAAGATCACCCAGGCTTCAGTTTTGGTTATATTATTAGAAGATGCATAAGTCTCTTTTTTCCATCAAAATAACTAATGAACTGTTCGACAAGAATATAAAATGCATTATATTAGAAGTCAGTTTTGTAGAAAGCATTTTAAGCAATTATAGTACTTAAGATAACTAAATGTTAATAAATAGAGAGCAATGTGGGGATGTATATTCAACATAACTGTAACTAGAACCATTAACATTAATTAATTAGCAACTTTACATCATTTATGAGACATCCCAACAATTAAATGTTAAATGAAAAAAACTAGAAAAATTATAATCAGCTATTGCCTATTAATGAAGTGAAAAAACATTTCAATTTCCTTCTTCCTTTACAACACAGCTTTCTTCAACAACTCCCCCATATAATATAAACACCATAACAATGAAGAAAAAAACCTTCTCAGTGCCAATGGATGCTTTCATAACCTAGTCATAATTAAAAACTATGACAGTGTCTCAGCGCCCATAACTCACATGAAAAAGAAATATTTTCAAGTTCTATGCAGTCTTATGTAATATGGAACTGCAGAGACGATCTTGGAGTCAACATTCTTCCAGAAGGGTAGCACTCCTCATTGTATTAAATCTAAATTAGCTGCTTAGCTTTAGGTGAATAATCCAACCATGATTATAAGAGTCCAACAGCTAGCTAATAGGAAAAAAACCCTGATGGTACCAAGGCATCTTATTATAAGGTATCGTGACTATAATGACAGAAATCTGACCTTCAAAGAATGCAGAGAACTGCAAAGGACTTTATGATGAGCTAATTTTGTAATAAACGTTATCCCTGATTATAAAAGCTCTATCTTTCTAAAGAGAAGGCTATACTCTATTAAACATTGCATAGACCCAAGAATAACACATACTTCCATATTATACTTGTGATTGATTCTGCAGCGTAAAATATTTATTTTAAAATCCTGGACTAAACTAATGTGTTTATAAACAATTCATGTTGTTTAGCAAACCTAAAAACATTAATTATTTTCCAGTTCTTTTGTTTAGTGAATTTTTTTAATTCTTTTGTTACAAATAGTTTGTAGTTGAATTGTTTTAAATCACACATCAACATTCCAACACAACTGAACAAAATAATCAGAAAGACTTCCAACAACAACAGCTAGTCAAACAGAGTTCAGTTACAGCATATGCAACAAGCAAACTGGACTCGACATCTTGGATTTAAAATAAGCAGCAACAAGTCACTCAATGACACCCACATAATGGGAGATAGTAGTGTCCAACAGATATCACAAAGCAGCATTATAAGCTCACTTACACTTTCGCTGCTGAAATCCCATCTACATGATCCTCCATCTTTTGATAAACACACCAAATCTACATGCAAGCTTCAAAATGCTTGTGGTTTCCCAGAGTTTACAGAAATAGCAACAGATCAATGCACCAGTCACACCAGCTCCAGCTTCCATCACCAGCCCCGGCTTCCAAAAATAATACAACCCATTCAATTTGCAGTATCACCAATACCTATAAAGCTACCAAACAAAACAATGTAAAGTGGAAAGTCAGCATAAACCATAGAAAGGAAGTATTTAAGGTATGATAATGCAGGGGAAGGCAACAAAGAATCTACTACATGTGAACAGACTTAGAAAAGTAGAACAAGCTTGTGGGAAATACCTTGAGGTATGTACAAAAAGAAGAAGAAACATTAATTTAGAACAACTGTTCAACTAAAATAAATTGTGCCAAAAAAAAAAAGAAATAATCTTCACAGGAAGTACATATGGACAGATCCATCAAATAATAGTGTTAATAATGATATTTGTTAATAATTAAGTTAATAAATATTACCTGTGGCAGGCACCATTTTTAAAACCACAACCACCCTTGTCACTATCATATGTTCATTCATCAGTTAACTCTGTTACCTGATTGTTTCCAGCCCTTTCATAAGAGCAACTAACAGGGTCTCTACCCACTTCGCTCCCCACCCTGCCCCCTATTCCCTCCTGCCCCCAGTGGTCCCACCTTTATTACACTCACAAACCCCTCCCATCTTTCCAGTAGCCAGCCACAGCGCTAACCCAACAGTACCTCCTCCATCTTCCCACTACTATCACACCTCCTCAACTAACATGTACAAGCATACCTTACCTATGCATGCACTCTCCTTGCATATCTTACATCCTACCAAAGCTCCATCATTCCCCCCACTCAACCACTACCACTGTACTACTACTCATACCAGCACTCATGTCTCACCCTCACTCAGCTTCCCTCCCACCAACTCAAGAACCATCCCTATGCACCCCCCACATATTCTACCAACTATATTACTCAAACATAAAGCATCCCTACAACTAAACATAGTAACCCTCCCACCAGGGGCGGCTCGTGGCATCGGACTGCCGGACTGCAGCCCCCTCAGTTGTTTTTGGTCTTGTGTATTTAATCATTAAATTAAAAAGAAAAAAATTTTTTTTTTTTTTTTAAAAAATAACCATAACCAAAACACAGTACACACACACCATGTTGTAAAACACCTTTTTTTTCGTTTTTTTTTTGTTTTCATTGCAGCCCGGACAGAAGTCTATGCAGCAGCGGTTCCAAACCATAGACTTTGGAAGGGGCTCGGACTGCGATGTCGCAGCACGTCAGTCATGGCGTGCCTGCACTAAACTAAAAACTAAATGCTGCTGATTGGTGTCGGCTCTCTTCCTGGGCTTTTGAGCTGGGAAGAGAGCGAATCAGTCAGTTTTTTAGTTTAGATCATGAGGAATTCAATCGAGCTTTCTTTTTGGCAAAATTAGTTGTGTGATCATCATTGTCTTTTTTCTTTTTTTTATTTCTGTTTGGAGCCTGGAGGGATTATCGGGTTATCGTTTACTTGTCTTGGAGTGAAGAAGATAGAAGAAGAAAGAAAGTACAGGGTGTGTGCTGCAGAATTGGACTCTGTTACTTGAACCTCATCTACTTTACACTCGGTTACAAATAATGTAATGTTAGAATGGGACTAAACAAATTCTTTAAAGGTTGCCTGCTTAGGGCACTTAGTGCATTTCCAGAAGGAGTCCATTATCTAACACTTGAATCTTCATGTGGTCGGTGATGACAGTTTGACCTGCAGGGGGCTATTTCTAGCTGGTACATGAAAGCTGTAAAGTGGTTATCACAGAGGATACAATCTGTAATTTGATCATGTAGTTAGCTCTGCTGGGGGTCAGTTCTACATCACCCTACTTTGTTTACGTTGATTCTTTAGGGAACAAGTTCCAGTTTTCTGTCATTATTTTAACTAGAACTAAAAGCTTGTCATCTCGTCATAATTTCATTATTTTATAAACCTCTCTTTTAGCAGTGTGTCCCCTCATTAACTTAAGAAGTCTCAAGCAGAGTAATTTTAACATTCCCATTTCCTGTGAAGCTTGTTTAAATAATAGGTACACTGCATTTGCCCTTTTGAACACAGGTTAATAAGTAATTGCTCAAACCCCATGATTAAATATTTAGGTACCTCTGATGTCTCATTTAAGGACTTGAAAATGAGACATCAGAGGTTCCAGACTATGATTCAGATATGATGATGTATGTAACCATATGTGCAGGGGGTGGATTAGGAGAAATTAAACGTTGAAAAAAAAAGACTTGCCATATCAAGTCTGAAATAGCTATTCCCTTCCCCAAAAGGTGGTGTGAGTGATCTTGGTGGTATATATAGGTTTGGGGGTATGGGGGGTCTTGCCTCTCATGTTGGGGGGGGGGGGTTTATCCCTGTAAAAGTTTAAAGGAAGAACATTCACCATTTATGAGCAGGCTGCCACTGAGCCTGATTTTTGTTTTGCCGGTTTGAGATAGATAATTTATTATTATCAGTTTATATTGCATATCTGTTGAAATGCATTATCACTGTATTATGACTTTTACCATAAAACGAATGCCAATTGCGTGGTCCATAACCTGTACAGTAATCCTTTTAAGCAATGACCCTGACCGGTATGACCCTGACCCTGAGCAGTATCCTACCCTCACCAAGAATGAAATGATCAGCTTTAATAATTGGCTTAATTACTGGTGTCATTCTAAGGATCAATGTCTGTCTGCCCTGGGATGACATGCTTGACAAGCCACGCTGCTTCACAGGGACGGCTTGCACCTGTCACCCTGTCTTCTTCGATAAATTGCAGGCCCATCTGCCCCATGCCTTGCCTTTTTTTAGGGCAAAAAAATGATAAAAAAAAACCTAGAAAAAAAAAAAAAATGGAGAAAAAAAACTAATACTCGCTCAATGCCAGAAGTCTATGCTCAAGATGCAATGCCTCAAGCCTCTCTAACATCCTCAAAGGAATGGAGAACATCAGTGAGTGCTGCTGTGACTGGCACCCTGCTTCAACCTCAAAAGCACCCCATAACTATGTGTTTATACATCATATCGCCTTCCAGCCTCAAACAAAAATAACCAGTAAAGGGAGGGGAGTATCCACCCAGGAATGCCCACCCATCCACACACCTCCAGGTTAGTAACAGCATCTATCCACGAGACCATCCAAGTAAACTGCCCTAGCCCCAACACCCTAGCCAAAAGGTTCCTTGAGTTCATAAACTCATAGTCACCATTCCCACAAGAGGAGAAAATATACTAGACTGATCATCACAAAACATGGACAAAAATGTCCACACACCGGTATATATATCTCATTGCTGGAGATCACATCCCCCCCCCCCCCAGCAAAAGACCACAGTGAAGAACTTCTCAAAAGCAAACTTACACTTCTTAACGGAGTGAGGTATATCCTTCCCCCCCCCCAGCCAGTGGACCACAACCCCACGCTTGCTGAAACCCTGCCTTCTGCCTCTCGACACCTCCATGGATCAAGCAATCCCTAATAAAATCAAGACTTTCCACCAAAGGCAGGCACCCAGTCTGGGGGACCCCAGCCATAAACAAACTCTACAACAAGAGGAGAGCTACTAGCAAAATCCCTAAAAGGGAAGGCATCTCTGATCAATACTAAAAAAAAATGATCATACAAAATCATCTAATGACACAAAAGACAATCATAAAGCCTTCTTTAGCTATGTTAGAAACCTGGGGTGAAACTCAGAATTAGTCCAAAATGATAAAAAATCACTGAAATTCTCCCTCCCTCCCCCAAAAGAGAAATATCTATCCCCCCAGAGATAGCCTCCCAAACATCTCAGATGCCCAGGCCCAGTGAGAGCTCTAAAAAAAAAAACAACATCAGCATCACCAGGACGGTGTCCCCCCCTGCTGTGTGCTACATGAACTCAATGAACTAAACCCCACACATAAGGCTGCTGGTTTAATCTTAGCCTACTACTAGGATCGGCGCAAAAGAATGTCACGGCAACTGTGTGCCCCCTCCCACAAGGTACAGTTCTTCCGGATGGACACCATTGCCTGCCACATAAGCCTTGTGCAGCCTTAACTCATAATAATGGGATGATAATGGAATAACAGACATTGGAATAAATAAAGACACACTACCCAGACCCTTGACTTTGTCACTTTAGGAGGCAGTCAAGGCCTGGCTCTTAGTCCGAACTTTTGAAACAGTTTTTCTAAAACAGTCACTAAGGCCATTGATGAGGGTAAGGCAGTTCACACAGCCTACCTTGACCCTCACAATTACCCACTCGGGCATCATGAAAACTCAAGAAGCTAGAAGCTCACCAGCACAGAAAGATGGGTTGCAAACACAAGATGGGACAGACACACAGGGGGGAGAGAAAACACAGGGTTAGAGTTGCTGGTGCCATGTCAGACATTATTGTCCCAGTCCCAGTCCTTCCTGGGCCTCTGGCTGGTTCCTTTTTCTTTCTGAACTTTTTTTTTTTTTCAGGCATGGCAATTGACAATACATTGAAATGACTGAAAAACTGCAAATGACTGCAAAAATCAGACATAGACATCACTCCATCAGATCCAGATATCCTCCAGAAAGGTCTCATAGAAATGGATAACTAATGGCCTTAAAAAAAATGAAGCTAAATGCCAAAAAAATGGGAAAAAACCCTTTGGGAAAAATTACTAAACAAGTAATTACCAAATAGGTGGTCTGAAGTTAAGACAGAAGGACCTGGGGACCTGGGGTGTAACCTCTTTGACACTCACATTTTTGATTGAAGAAGACTACATTGCCCACTTGTGATCCTGAAAGGTCACATTGAATCACACATTCCAGGGAGAGGCAGGTTATACCCTGTACCCTTCACTTATCAGACCAATGATTGACCTCAACACCCCACATGGAATAGTACTTACCCCGACACCTGAAGTTCCTCACCAAAAGGATAAAGGGCTCAAAACATATGTCATAATTGCCCGACTGAAGAAAACTCCAGCTCTATTCATTCGCATACGTCTGCCTCAGCCTGTGATCTCCTGACATACAATACAATGTCATGTCCAACCCCGGATTAATGTACACCTCCTCCACCAAAAAAAAAATCCAAACCCAGCCAGCACTTAAACCTCAACACGGATAAGGATAGGATGTGCTGGAGGGACAGGAGGGACAGATTCACATCACCCAGAGACTCTCTACACAGAAGAATCAGTCCCCAGAGCCCCAGCCCTCACTGACTCTGTTCTGAAAGAGAGAAATCTTGACGAGTGGATGGGAGATCGTAGGTTTACCCATCTCTATCTTCACTGCTCATCAGGACACAGAGCAAACTAATAAAATAAGTATAAATTTCAGGGTGAGGTGTGGTGACACAAACACACACACTCTGCCTAGGCTTTATATTTGCTAGGGCAGACAACCTATGAACCTAACCTATGAAACTGAACACCAATTATTCTTTGCTTTATTTTTTTTTTGCTTTTTATTTTACTTTGATCATGTTTTCCACATGAAACAAGTAGATGTGTTTTTCAGCAGGTCTTTTCATTTTACACATTTTAAGCATTTTTTTTTCTACTTTCATTTTACTACTTGTTACTTACTTTCTTTAAAAAATAAAAATAATATAAACTATAAATAAAGAAGTGGTTTAAGTGTGTTTTTGACTTGTTTGCTTTTTTTTTTTTTTGTTTTTCTTTTTTTTATTTTTTTAGAATTTTTTTTTAAAAAATTTTCTAAATTTTTTTTTTTTTTTTTTTTTTTTTCTTTTTTATATTTTGTTGTCATGCATGCAATGGCATTGAATTATTTTTTTGCTTTTTTCTATTTTTGTCTTGATTGTTTGACTTGATTTTGCTTTTGCTTTTTTAATGATAGTTTAAGTTAGTTTTGTGTTTTTGAGTTTTGTGGTTTGACTTTCTCCCCTTTTCAGCTGCTTTTCCCCTGGCCCCACACCCATTCCCCTCCTCCCCTCCCCCCCAGCCCCCCAGATTTCAAGTCACAGCCCAGCTCAACCCCCATACCTCCCCCCAAACCCACAATCCATAGGTTTCCTCATATAAACAAACACATTCAGAAACTGAGAAAACTAATATCCTCTTGCATATCAAAACTAGCCCTAAGTGGAGACATCCACCCCAACCCTGGCCCTACAATCTCCAACCCCAATCCTCATAATCAGACTAGAAACCACAACTTCTCCCATATTAGAGCCAATAGAAAGCCAAATGACTTCCTTCTACTAAGCCTAAATATTAGAAGCATATCCAACAAAGTCCATGAACTCCATACCACCATAGACTTGTACTCCCCAGATATAGTCATCCTGACAGAAGCCTGGCTAAAACCTCACATTACCAGTGAGCAAATACTCCCTACAGTTTATGGCATACTAAGAGTAGACTGGCTAAACAAGAAAGGAGGCGGTGTAGCTATAATATTTAAACAGCATCTAAACATCCAGATCTTAAAATCATCAGCTCCACAAATAGGCAATGAAGAAATAATATATACCAACCTCAAAATAAACCAAAACAAAACCATCAACATAATTGGATGCTACTTCCCACCTGGCCAAAACATCCCTCCACTAGAAAACCTCCTCAGCTGGTCTACCCACCATCTCTCCCAAGAAACTATCATTTTAGGTGATTTCAATATTGACTGGCAATCCTGTTCTGGCAACCATCCAATCCATCATGTAAACCTTCATGGCTTCACCCAACTAGTCAAGTCGCCAACCAGAATAAATAAAAACTCCAGCAAGCACACTACCCTGGATTGGATACTAGTCAATAAGAGCCCCCAGCCATATATAACAGGCTGTTTATCAGATAGCCTCAGTGATCACTCCCCAACATTCCTACTGAAAAAATACCTATACCAAGCTAAACCTGTCGTCTACCGTCAAATACGTAAAAAACTAAACTTTAACCCACTCACATTCATCTCATCCCTCAAAGAATGTAACTGGCATCCTCTAAAGTACCTCAGTCTTGAATTTTTTAATACGACCTTCCTGAGCATCCTTAATTACCATGCCCCCATAAGACTTTCCAGAATCAAAGCACAACCCTCCCCATGGCTACAGAAAACCACTAAGTCAGAAATGAAAAACAGGGATAAAGCCTGGGAGCACTGGTGCAAAACCAAAACCCCCTAAACTAGACAGAAATTCCTAGAACTACGCAATAGAGTCAAAAAGCTAATAAAACAGGACAAATTCCAGTACTATCAGTCTGCCCTAGACTCCTCCGAACACAGCCCCAAACAATTCTGGTCCTCTATAAACTCCATCCTCCAGCCAGGTAAAGTCAGTACCCCTCCTCCTAACATCCCTCACTCCTCAGAAAATATTGCTTCCTCATTCAACACACACTTCACACAAACCATACTATCACTAGTTAAACAACACAACCCCCTCCCCTCCAACCCACACCTTCAACTAGTAATCTCCCCACTGCCTTCTCTTTTTCTCCTGTACCTACCTCCAGCATAAAAAAACTCTTAACTAAACTTAAGCCCACCAAATTAGCAGCAGACAACCTCCCAAGTGAATACCTACAAATCACAGCTGATGCTCTGGTCTACCCAGTATCCATCTTGATTAACCGATCTGTGTCAGAAAGTTACGTTCCCACACTGTGGAAAGAATCACATATAATTCCCCTCCACAAAGGCGGACACTCCACAGAACTAACCAGTTACCGCCCCATAGCTATTCTCTCTCCACTCTCCAAAATACTAGAGAGATGCATACACTCTCAGGTCTCAGACTACCTCTTTACTAACAACCTCCTTTCCAATACTCAGCATGTTTTCCGACCAAACCATAGGACCACCACTACCTTACTCTCCTTTACTAACACTATCCTTCAGCATAAAAACAATGGCTATCTCTCCTCTGCTACTTTCCTAGACCTATCTAAAGCATTTGACATGGTCCCACACAAACAACTTATCTCTGTCCTCAATAACCTATCCTTCTCACAATCAGTCACCAACTGCTTTCAGAGTTACCTGTCTGGCTGCCCACAATCCGTTATATGGCAGAATGACATATCTCCCCAACTACCTGTCTCCATAAGGGTTCCCCAAGGATCCATCCTTGGACCCCTACTCTTCTTTGTTTTCACCAATAATCTAGCCTCTGCCACCAAACATGGCACACTCATACAATACGCAGATGACTCAACCATCATCTGCTCAGTCCAGTCCCTACCCAAACTGCAAAAAGTCACACAGGAAGTATTTTCCTCTGTTGAAACTTGGTTATCTGATGCCCAATTAATACTCAACCCGAACAAAACTAAACTATTCATCATCCAACCCACCAAACACACTCAAAACAATGCTCATTTTAACATCACAGCAAAAGACAACACCACTATATACCCAGCTGAACACACCAAATTGCTAAGAGTGGAAATAGACAATAAACTAAATTTTGACATTCACATATCCATGACCATAAAAAAAGTCCACAAAAAAACTAGGAGCGTTATACAGAAATAAGCAACTTCTCACCAAAGCAGCAAAGATTTCAATAGGAAATTCCCACCTTATCTCCATCCTACTTTATGCCTGTCCAATATATACCAAACTAAGGCAATGCGATCTAAACAAGCTAGAGACCTGTTACAACAAAATCACCAAATTCGCCACAGGGGCATCCTACCGTAGTCACCACTGTCTCTCACTTGCTGAACTGGGCTGGCTTGAACTCCCTAACCTACTTCAGTGGTATCAACTCTCACTTGCCCACAAACTAGTAAACCATCCACTAAATGTCCCATCCCTCCAGAATCTACTCCAACCCTATCGCACCACCAGACAACTAAGATCCAGCAACAAAAATCACCTGCAGATCACTAAAGCTAATAACTCTGCTGGTGAAGCACTATTCTCTTGCACCCTAGCCAAATTATGGAACTCCCTCCCCCCCACAATTACCTCCATACCATCATGCACCCACTTCAAAACTTTACTAAAAGCGCACCTAAAAACATGCTGGCTATGCCCTTGCAACTCCCACTCTAATATCACCCACCCCATCCAACCACTACCTTTCTTTCCACTCCACTAACTACCTTGATTATAGCAAGCTCAAATGCTCATAAGCCTAGTACTTATTATACAGCAGGAGCTTCTTATTGTAACATTTGTTAATGTCTGTTATGTACTTCACAGATAAAGATTCTAGTTGTCTACTGATGTACTATGTTCTTCATCTGTAAATATGTTGTAAGTAATTGCTATGTAAATTGTTAATCGCTATATAATTCAATGTAACTACTGTCTGTTTATTTTAACTGTGGAGCTTTTCTCCCCGGGCCTCCTCTGAAAATGGACCTACATCCAGTCGGACACTCCCGGTCAACAAATATAAATAAATAAATAAATAGATATTTGACTTAAGGAGTTGAGATATTCACCTGGAATTTAGAATAATTGCTATGAGAACATATTCTCAAAAATTAGTATTTGAGCAGTAGAAATCTTGTACCATGACTTTGAAATTAGTTGATGTTATGTTGTCCTATCTCACCTTCATTCTTACATGTGGGTTCGGAGCCGATCTTGCATTTATACTTAGTATATAGTTGGATTAGTTAGAAAATACTTAGAATACAGTTAGTATACTAGTTTTTACATAGTAGTGAATATTAGGTGTTGTTTAATAGTTTTGCTGTTTTGTCAGCAGTTTTGGCTGTCATTTTTCCACAGGCCTGTGTGTGTGTTTATTGGTATCCTGTAGTGGTAGCTTAGATTTCTCTTGTTGAGCCTTTAATCACTGTTTATTAGCTTATATAGAGTATTTGCTATTGAGGTCTTTCTAGCTCAGTCCATTTTCCGATTGATATTGGGATTTTCCTACGTGTGTATATCTGTGTTTAAGCATAGGTAGCTTAGTTAACTGTTTTCTGGTGTGGCATGTTTCTCTTATAGCAAAGTAAATTTTTTAATTAGAGGACTTTTCTAGTTGTGTGTTCTTCCTCATTTCTCATTGAGCTAGGCACATTTAAGTTAGAGGACCTAGTCCTCTTATTATACTGTTGCTTTCCCTTCTGCTTTAGCAGGGCTAGGACCGTTTGAGTTAGAGGACCTAGCCTTCTCCTTCTAGTACTTCTCCATTTTTGTGGTGTGCATTTATCACCCCTTTAGCTGTGGTCCGTTTAAGTTAGAGGATCTAGCTAATTCCCCATTCTATTGTTTTTCCTGTGTCACCTGCTGGTAGTTAGCATTGTTTAGTATGTCTAAAGATAAAGAAAAGGATCATAAACCTTCTGGTTTTAAGAAGTGCCAAAAATGTAATCAAAAAATGTCCATAACGGACGGGCATACTGTGTGTGTCTACTGTTTAGGGGCCATCCACTTACAAGAGAGCTGTACTTTTTGTCATGCTTTTAGCTCTAGAGTCCTTCAAGAAAGGAAAAACAAGCTTATTTTGAAAGGTCTCCTAAAACCATCTTTTGAGGAAGCTTTAGGTAGTTCTTCATCCTCTCAATCTGCAAAGTCTTCCTCTAGTCAAAAAGAAAAGACTGCTAAGAGGCCATCTCCAGTGTCCTCAGAGAGATATCTGGACCTCCTGAAAAAATGTTTAAAACTATTAAGACTTTCACCTTATAGGCTCCATTGCCCTCAGAGTCAACTGAGGTTATTACCATTGATGAGCCTATATTGGTCCCAGGAACTTCGGAGCCGAAAAAGGATCTTTCAACTTGGAGCTGGTCTACAGACATTCCTCTGGTCTCCCCTACCTTGAGATCTCCTATTTTACAGAGATCTTGCTCAGCAACCCTTTCCTCTAGGTCCTCTAGGAGCAAACTATCAGATGAAGATGCAGAGAGGGTGGTGCATAGACTTTTGAAGGCACCGGGGCTGGCAAATTTGCTCTTGGCTCTGGCCAGCTGGCTTTTTACATCCATCACTGTTCCTCCTCCGAGCCATACTGTTCTGCTGGAGCCAGAACATCCAGTACCGCTTGTAGTAGAATCTTCAGCTCCAGCACCTCATGAGGCCTTACCAGAACCGATATCTGCTCCAACACTCTTGGTGCCATCCATGGTGTCTAGGAGCTGAAGTTCACAAGTTGGCCCCGAGGGAGATTCTCGGACTCGAGCCTCCTCGGTTCCGAGTCTACCTCTCTGTGTGTCAGCTCAGCTGAGCTCGGTTCCTACATCGGTTTTCGGAGCTGATTTCCCTGGAACCAAGGGCTACCTCTGCTTCTTTGGAACTGGTGGTGTCCTTGGAAATGGGGGAGTCAGCCTTTGAGATGATGAGGAGTGGTGTCTAAATCTACAGCTCTATGCAAGGATGCTGATGTTCTTCCTCCTAAAGCATCAGCCTCTGTCTTGGAACCATCCTATCCACAGGACAGCAGAGATCTGCAGCCTCAGGAACCCCCTCTGGGGGGTCCCTATTCTTCCAAGACCTCCCCAGAATACCCTACTGAGGAGCCTCCTCAGAAGAAAACATGCAAGAGGAAACATGTAGACCCCCTGATGAGTCCGTAACCTCGGACACAGACCTCGAGGATTCAGAAAGGTTCCCAAGGTCATTCTCTGATGATATCTCCTTTATAGATATCCTTGAGATCCTGAAACAGAGAGGTGGCTGGCCTACCATCACCCCTTCTGATGAGGAGTCAGTGTAACTGAAGGCTTTCGTATCTCAACTTTCAGCCTCTTGGTGGGTGCCTTCGCCTTTGAAAACTTAATGCTAATAAATGGAAAAGATTTTCTTTCTGGGTGCAGACCAGAAACATAGACCCCTTCACTGCCCCAATCTCTTCAATTTTGGATTTCCTTTCAGAACTCTTCCAACAAGGCTCAGCCGCTGCCACAGTTAAAGTCCAGTTAGCAGCTATCTCCAATTTCCACTTAGGACAGCATACGCCTAACTTGATGGCACATAGACTATGTAAAGCCTTTTTGAAAGGCACTTCCATACTGAGACCTCCATTTAAGGAACCTGTTCCTCCTTGGGACTTAAACTTTGTCCTGTCACACTTAACCTCACCACCCTTTGAACCTTCACCCACTTGCAATCTAAAGTTCCTCTCTTGGAAAACCTTTTTTTCTGGTAGCCATAACCTCAGCTAGAAGAGTTTCAGAGCTACAAGTGCTTTCAGTCAAACCACCTTATTTGACAGGGTTTCACTTCAAACTAACCTATCCATTGTCCGTAAGATTTGCTCCCAATCTAATATTAACCAGTCAATTGAACTTCAAGTGTTTTTCTCTAACCATATCAACAAGGCAGAATACAGACTTCACCAACTTGATGTGCACAGGCAATTGAGGTTCTTCCTCCACAGAACTAAAGAATTCAGAAAGTCAGATCAGTTTTTCATATCCTTTTTGGTGGCAAAAAAGGTATACCAATCTCTAAAGTCACATTATCTAACTGGCTTTCTAATTGCATAACTTTTATATACTCTTCCAATAACAAGGAACTCCCCTTCAAAGTTAGAGATCACTCAAGCAAGTCAGTAGCAACATCCACTGCCTTTCAAGCCAGAGTTTCAATGGACAATATTTGTGCAGCTGCGACTTGGGCAAGCCCACATACATTTATTACTCATTAAAAAGTTGATTTTGCCTCCAGGGACAGAGCTTCCTTTGATTCCATTGTGCTCAAGAGTGTATTCCCATGAGCCACCCGAAAAAAAGGTGCTAGGGACACTGTCCCACATATAAGAATGAAGCAGAGATAGGGCAACATAACATAAAGAAGTTATGTACTCACAATAATGTTCTAATTTTGTTGTCCATCTCGTCCTTCATTCTTACAAACCCACCCACCTTCCCCCGTCCATATAGTCCTAGAGGACCTGGTAGGAAATTTTGTTCTTTCCTTATGTTAGAGACCTTTTCACTATTGTTTCTCCCTTACCTGAGGGTACAGTATGACTATTTTCTATTTTAGTTAGCAGCAAACAAGATCTGAGGATTGATACAGCTGCATTATGGGATATCTACCTTGCCACAAACCAACTTAGAGACTTTGAGCTTTTGTAATCATCCGAGTCGAAGCCGAGGATTGGCTCCGAACCCACATGTAAGAATGAAGGGCAAGATGGACAACAAACGTAGAATGTTATGGTGAGTACATAACTTCTTTTTTTCTATAATAAAATGAAAACTTTTAAAAAACTTTTGTCATGTATACAGATAAATATGTAACAAAAGATACAAAAAAAACCTCAAAGATAATTATTTGTGACTAGAGGATTTGTGTTTTTGTTCATACCAGCTGAAGCAGAATCTGTCCTTTGTTTTTTTTTTTTTTCATATCAGTCCAACCCCAGGATTCAATAATGCCTACACTAAATATACACCATTCTGGGCGAACAGACAACACAGACATAACTTGCACATTCCTCCTCCTAATTTTAGTTCTCCTACTGATATTCTTGCAGCGTTAAATACTGACAGGGATTCATAAAGGTTACCACAATGTGTAGACTATATGTACACTTAGTGTAATCTTCCTGAGTGACTAGAAAGCACAAAAAATGTGATACGAATTTTCCGGAATACATATCATGTGCACTTATTGTATACTTAGTGTATCCTTAGTGTAGGCTTTATTGAATCTGGCCCCAAGTGTTTTTTCCGAGGTTCTTTTCAGAGTGGGAGATGACCAGTCCAGGTCTTCAGATATATGTATAAAAATTATTGTTTTTAATAAATAGATATTATTTGACAGATGTATTTTTATTTTAACTGGAAAAATAATCTGAGCTTGGAAACCATTCTGTCTTAGAGATTTTATGAGGGCCTAGCAACTTTTTCTAAGTTCTATAGTTTTGGAAAAATATTCATTATCAAATCTAATTGCATATTGCTTATATTTCAAAGGGTCTTTCCTGCAAGCAGTATTGAGTATCAATCAATTCTTTATCTATATAAGATAAAAATTTTATAACAATTGATCTTGGAGGAGAAGATGAGGAAGAAGGAACAGGTTTACCTATGGCTCTATGAGTTCTTTCAATAGGGAAAACCTTCCTGAAGATTTAATGTTTCTGGAATCCAACTATTCAAGAATGAACTTGGATCCTCATCTTCAGTTTTTTTTTCTGGAAGACCAAAAATCCTTATATTGCATCCCCTTTCTGTTCTCCAAGTCATCTATTTTGTTTAGAAGGCAAGTGTTTTGTTTTAGTAAAAAGTCTGTTTGAGATTCCTCCTCTTCTTTCAGGTTCCCATCTATGTCATTCAAGACATTCTTCATATCAAAGACTTTTGTTTGTTGTTGTTGTAGCATTTCTTTAAAAACTTCAGTTTGTTTAAGACATTTTTTTAGTTCTCCTGAAAACCATATACATATCACTAGTTACAGATCTTTTCTCAAAGAAGTGTCAGCATAAGAAAGCTTGGAGTTACTCGTTTTCTGTCAACAAGTCTGTCTCCAAGCAAATTTGACAGCAAAATCTTTATGAAATCCCACAAAAGTTGAAAGGTTAAGTAGTCAGAACTATTATCAATTAATTTGTGAGGAAGTTGTTTTTTTTAATAATCATTTCCCTGTAATTAATCCTAGTTTTGCAGACCTCTAAAAAGTAGCTGTCTTTACTTAGCCATCTTGGCTCTGCCCCAACTTCTCCAGTTTTTGAGGTCAGAAAAAAAAAGAGTACAGAGGTCATTGTTAAAAAAAGGTTCATATCCAGAATTGTAAGGCAGGCTTCTCCTCCATTATCTCTAATCTTGAAGACTTACGTGTGTCAGATTTACTTGATCCTTGCTCATACAAGAAAGTCTCTGTAATTTTGCCATTGAAGCCTTCACTGCTGAAACAAGACCATAGTGTTGTTTCTATTTACTTTTACTATTTGCAGTGACTGCTCTAAATACCTAGTTTAGATTTCCATTCCCTAACCACTTCTGGTTACTGAGAGTCCAGTTTTTTTTTGTCTCTGCAAAACCAAGGACAATGATGTTATTCTCTTTAGTCCCACAGTCCTTGGCTCCAATATGTATAACACTTATCTTAAAACTTATGATCTATGAGTTGATACTATATCCTACATTGGTGGTTGAGGCTTTGCTGTCAGTTTTAGCATCAACTGTTTCAGCCTTGATGCCTTCAGTCTTGACTGTTCAGTTAGTAACAATGCTCCCAGTATTGAATCTCCTGGTCTTGATGGTGGCTTTCAGCTCAGTGCTTGAGGTGAGCACATCAGTGCCAACATTATTCCCTACACTTTTGGTGCTGAAGCTAGAGCTGTTGCTCCTGATGCCAGAGTATTTAACTCTGATCTTCTCAAGGCTGGTAGAGACTTTGATGGTGGACTCTGTACCAAACCAACAATCACTGTTGCTGTGGTAACCCCAAACATTACACCCAGCTTTTTATTTGCATTTGTGCCTCCAGGAAGACCTTTCACTGAACCTACAAACTTATAGCCATTGTTTTTCAGATCAGAGAGACCCAGGGCCTTCAACATGCCAAGACAATTTCAGTAAAGAAACAAATGGTCTTTCACATTTTTAGAAGTTTTCCTCTGGAGATTACAGTACACAAGAAAACATGTTGATTCAACTACAACATTATCACTGTGGAAATTCTGTACTTGATATCCTACCATATCCAACAAAAAACAATAATACTAGGAAACCTAAATATAGACTGGCAGCTTATTAACAGCAACACCCCATCCGATTCTAAAACCTGTTTGACTTTACACAGTTAATTATATCAGTTACTAGAATCCACAAAAGCATTGGTAGGCAATCAACCTTAGCCTGGATTATTACTAATAGACCCAACAAGATTAGGATAGCAGGTAGCCTTCCAGACAGTATAAGTGACCATCTACCTACTTATACAGTCAGAAGTTATACATTTGCATAATTGCTATGTATATTCCTACAGGAAACAACATACCAATATTAGAAAACATACTTGCCTGAACTTCACAAAACATAGATAATGAAACCATCATCTTAGGTGATGTAAACATTAATTGGCTAGACATTGCCCAGAACAATCCCTCAAAAAACATAAACCTTTACAACTTCTCCCAGCTAATTGAAAACATCACCAGACCCCACAAAAATAGCATTTGGGGCTCCACAATAGACTGGATATTAGTGTCCCATCCTAACAATATCATCACTGCATGCATACTACCTAATACCATTAGTGACCACCAACCAGCATATATGCTACGCAAAACCACACCAATACAAATCAGTCAGAAATTTGACTAAGTTCCAACCATCCATATTTAATGAAACCTTAGCTAAAGTAAATTGGGAACCCCTCAAATCCCTGCCACTTAACAAGACTGTTGGGTTCTTTAACTCAACATTCCTAGACATCCTAAATAGGCAAGCACCCACCCATCAAAAATGAATAAAACATAACCATTCAAGTTGGCTCTCAAAATCCACCAAGGAAGTCATGTCCACAAAGGATAAAATCTGGAAATCATGGCAGAAAAACAAAGACCCTACAATAATAATACAATACAAGCAACTCCGTAACCAGGCAAAACATCTCATAACCAATGATAAAAAAGCCCACTGCCTTCACCTAAAAAAAGCCAACATAAAAATAATCCCCAAAAATTCTGGTCCTCCATCAAAACATCTATTACATCCAGGTTCTCAAATCAGCCTATCCCCAGACCTACACAAAACCTCTACCGAACTTGCCACCCTCTTCAATTCCTACTTCATTGACACCATAGTTAACCTAACCACCACCTTTTCTATGGTTAACACCACCACCACCAAGACATCTAATGACCAAACCATCCTAGAAAACAATCCCACACACAACTCTAACCTAAAATTCACCCCATACCCATTGCCAAAAAAAAAAAAACTTTTACTTAAGCTTAAATCCTGTACTCTAGCCCCTGGCAATCTACCCCCACACTTCTTGCAGCTAGCTACAAACTCTACAGCTTATCCCATCAGCATACTCATTAACAGATCAATTAAAGAGTCCCTTGTCCCAGACATCTAGAAAAAAGCATTAATTCTCCCCTTACACAAAGGAGGTACCAACACGGACACCACAAACTTTCGACCCATAGCTATTCTCTCACCCCTCTCTAAAATACTGGAAAAATGCATCCATGCCCAACTCCTCAACCACCTGCTTGAAAATCAAATTCTGTCACCCACTCAGCATGGTTTTAGACCAGGGCACAGCACCACTACAGCCCTCATCTCCTTCCTTGATACAGTTAACTGGGCATGGGATTTTGGTAAAATAATCAGTTCTCTTTTCCTAGATCTCTCCAAAGCTTTCAATACCATTTCCTACACTGTCCTCCTCTTTACACTATCTACCCTACAATGGTTTAATAGCTATCTCTCCAATAGGCAGCAATCCACCAAATGGCAACAGTCTTACTCTCCCTTCTTCAATCCTTCCACAGGTGTACCCCAAGACTCCATACTTAGTCCTGTCTTATTTAGCATCTTTATCAACAACTTTCACACCACTCTCCCACAATGCTCAGTAATCTAGTATGCTGATGACTCTACAGTAATAACAAATTCCAGCTCTGAACTCCAGCAGATCACCCAGAATGCCCTCACCTCTACTGAATTTTGGATGCTTAACAATCATCTTGCCCTAAATCCAAAAAAAAACTAAATTAGTCATTTTTACCCCTAAGAAAACCACTCCCCTAGATAAAAAAACTCTTCTGTATTCAAGCCCAAGACAATACCACTATAGAAATTGTCCCACACACTAAATTACGAGGCATTATTATAGATGAAAACCTAAACTTTGACCTACACATAAACAGTAACATCAAAAAACACACCAAAAGCTTGGTATGCTGTACAGGGACCAACACTTTCTTAGCCTCCCTACTAGACAAACCCTTGCAACTACATTTTTATTGCCCTCTCTCCTTTATGGTGTCCCCCTCCTCACTAATATCCAAAATTCTACAAAATCCAAACTTGATATGTGTTATAACAGAATAGCCAAATTTGCCACCAAGGCCAAATTCTCACCCCACCACTGTAACTCACTGAAACAATTAGGCTGGTTGAAACTACTCCACCATCTCTCATTCACCCAGCTAACTACAGCACACAAAATAATCTACAGACCCACAGACTGTCCTGCTCTCTTAACTCTACTTGCCAAATACCAACCCAGCAGGCAACAAAGATCTGAAAATTATCTACTTCTAAAAGTAGAAAAGCCCACCTTACCAGCTGGTCAACTGCTCTACTCCTTCACCATCGCCAAACTATGGAACTCACTTCCTCCTCCTATAAGAAACATGGGCAGCACCACTACCTTCAAACTAACACTGAAAAATCATCTCAGCTCTTCCTGGCTATGTACCTGCTCTATAACCTAACCTCTTCCTTCTCCTTATATTATAACTAAATTCCTATGCTTTTTACTACTAGTGACTGATGATACTTGCTCCATATTTATTATTCTTCTTTCTTTCATCACTTGTTAATACTGGCACAATAATGCTGATTAATGTATCTCCGTTTTTACCACTCTGAATTCATCTGGCAGCCAACTAAATTCCTGCTTTTTTATATATATATATATATATATATATATATATATATATATATATATATATATATATATTCTTTATATGTTACTGTAATCAAACCAACTAAATTTCTGACTTATGTATATATTCTGCATATATTACTGTAACCACTATGTGTAATACTGTTTCTACTTCTGTACCAATTTTTTATTTTTTTTCTGCATCTATGTTCTTGACAAAGCTTTTCCCCTGGGCCTTCACCAAAAATGGGCTCTTTCAGGCCCAGTGGACTTTCCCAGTAAACAAATGCAATAAATAAATAAGTTACAGCAGCCAAGATAAACATATAATTTACATCCATGTTCCTAACTCAGCAAACTTTGATAAAGACACTTTTATCAACACTTTAACTGAATATAACTGGAAAATTCTAAAATCTAGACTGCTAGACTTTGGTGTCACACACTTCAGTGAGATATTCCTAATAGTTCTCAGTAACCTTGCCTCAGTTCATACCAAGAGAGTCAAACCCAACCCTGCTCCATGGCTAACAAAGGAAACTAAGAAATTGATGCTACAGTGTTACAAAGCCTGGAAAGTGTGGCTGAAAAATAGAACACAAAGTATGGTTCAAATTTTAAGTCACTTAAGGAATAGGACAAAAATACCAAATAAAATTGACAAAAAAATCTATGATAACAGCCTCCAAAATAGATATCAAAACTACCCAAAACTCTTCTGGTCATCCATACATAAACTTTTATATCCAGGCCAAACTATCACTCCCTACCCCAACATCCAAGAATGCTGCTGATTCAATTTACACACAGTTTAACATATATTTTATATATACCATAATGTCCCTCACAAACAATAATACCTATACTACCCTCTCAGTACTTGCAGCCTCAGCTAAATATAGGCTATTTGACTTTATCCCAGTGCCTACCTCCACCATTAAAAAAACTCCTACTTAAGCTAAAACTAACCACTATAGCTGCTGACCATCTCTCTCCTCTGACTACTTAAAATGGTTGCAGATGTAATTATTTTTTCCATGGTCTATGTTGATAAAGGGAGCAATATCTCAAATATAGGTTCCTTTAATCAAGTAAAAATGACTAACAACCCCCCACAATATAAAATCCAGCTCAAGCAATACTTTATCCAGTCCTGGTCATGCTCATGTTCATCATGTTCACTCCTACTTAAGCTAAAACTAACCACTATAGCTGCTGACCATCTCTCTCCTCTGACTACTTAAAATGGTTGCAGATGTAATTATTTTTCCATGGTCTATGCTGATAAAGGGAGCAATATCTCAAATATAGGTTCCTTTAATCAAGTAAAAATGACTAACAACCCCCCACAATATAAAATCCAGCTCAAGCAATACTTTATCCAGTCCTGGTCATGCTCATGTTCATCATGGCATTGAGACCTCTAGTGAAAGCACAAACATTTTATTGCTTATCCCTAACTTCTTTTTCCTTCTGTACTCAAATCAATACATGCCTAAAATCATTCCCTCCTGCATTTGAATAAATACACCCCTATTAAACAGTGCTTATTGTTTTCTTTCTCTAACTGCCCTCATTCACTGCTCTATCCCTCTTGGTCATTCCCTATTTACCTAAGTTATAAACCTTACAGATATTCCAATTTGGAAAAGGCAGCCTAGATTGAACTAATTATATATCCTGTTCTGTCATTCACGTTATTGCCACTGTCTTTACATACAATACTAATCACCCCCGTACATAAGTTTATAACTTTCTTCTCAACTATACTCTTCATTATATCTCTTGAATGTTTTGCCCTTCTACAGTATAAATCCATTTACTTCCTGCAAAAATTTATAACTACGAGAACTCTATAGACATACTTATTGATGTAAATACCTTATTATATATACCTGTCTTGTAACTGTTGTTTTTCTGAGAACTGTTTGAAATTCACTTATTAATATCAATGTACTGTGATGGAGCTTTTCTTTCCAGTAACATTCTAAAAATGGGCTCTGCCCAGCCAGACTTTCCCAGTCAACAAAGACATATATATATATATATATATATATATATATATATATATATATATATATATATATATATATATATATATAAATACAGAATCACTTACTGCAGATCTTGATGAGCAGGATAATACCAGCTCTTCAGCATCCCTCCCATTGACCCCAAGTTTAGAGAGGTCCTTCAGATGATGAATTGGAGATGATGGCCACAAACCTTCCCTACAGCCGGCATACAGACGATTTTCAGGTGTACACAGCAAATCTTCTGAGTGGCATCTTCATAGACAGATATTTTAAAAATATCCATTAGTATAGTGAGAGAGAATCAATATATGGTAACTCCAGTTCTGAGACAAGCAGAATGTATTTTTCTTTCTCTGATAGACTGGAGTGTTAGGTCAGAGACTTCCAATTAGATACCTTAGTTTCAACTGCTGGCCTTAAAAGGCTTCAGCTCCATAGACCACACCAGTGGACATCTTTGGAAGTGACTTTATACATCTACTAAGAGAGCTTAACTGATTGGCTTACATGGTGAAATTCCAGAGGGAAACATCTTGGAAAAAATGCATCAGGAAATGGCACTTTTGCCAGGTGATGATCAGATTGGTAAGGTAGTAGTATCAACTATGGCTAACTTTGTGATTTATGTTTCTAATGACACAGCTGAGGATTCATCCATAGCCATGTAATTCAGAATATCCATTCACCTTTACATATAACTATATGTGTTCAACTTTGCAAGGACACCGAGGTGAGACCGAGGTTTCCCATTCCAAAAGCCATGTTTCTTGTGGTTCAAAGTTAAAGAATTTTTAGGCAGTGAAAATGAGAGAAAAGCCCTCTTTCTTGTTGTGGTTAAATTGCAGCTGCTTTGGTGTACCTTTTCATGTCTGTAATAGAACCAGTGCTAGATGAGGTTTAGCCATGGCACACAGCAACAATGGGAGCAATAGGCTGGAAGGAACCCAAATTCCAAGGGTCAGAAGAGGAGATTTGTGACATTGACCAGGCAGCCATGACAACCCACAGATGGTCAGTAACAGCAGCCCTAAGATCTTGCCTGAATGTTCCCTTCTGAAGGCTGTCAGAGCCCATTTACCCTCCATCTATCTGCTTAGCAATCACCTAGGAAAATGAATCAGTCTAGTTATAGCCAGAGGTGACAAATTCCCTTTAACACATATTCTGTCCTATTGTCCATACTCCTGCAGATATGCACTTTCATCTGAAGCAATTGTGTGGAAAAAGGTCTTAAACCTTTTCTGCAAAAGAGTCATTTGTGAGGTTCCACCATACCAGAAAGGGTCTGGATTTAATGTCGAAAAGAACAAAATAACTCAGGCCTTTATTGGATCTCTATGGTATAAATTCTTACATCTCCAAAGAATCATTTTGCAATGTCTTGATGCAGTTAGTCTTTTATCTAGCAGATAAAGACTGGAAAAATTTCTAACAATGTTGCTCAAACTATATGCAAGAGAAAGGCATCTAGATCCAGAGAAGTCCTGTCAGACCCATCACAGAGTATAATGCCCTCTTAAATATGTATCTGACTGGGTATATGCAGCAACTGGAACATCCACAAAAGTTCCTTACAAATAGAATACAAGGAGTAAACACAATGGTCTATGCTGGTTGACTCAAAGCCCTTTCTCTTTACTTCATATCATACAGACTTCTGAAAGATGATCTTTGCTGGGCATACAAGGCATACCTGAATCATGTTTTGATTAAACACATTCAGAAATCAGAACTGCTACATTAAAAGATCTACATTTTCCTTGTGAAATATGTAGTATATGTTGAAGAGACAGATATGTTTCTCAGAGAACTCCTGTTCACTGAAACAGGCTCCCTATTCATTTGAAGCAGAGTTCCTCTCTATCCCAATTTAAGTACAACTTGGATCAATAGATGGGTAATTGGAAATTCACTCCTGGTCTGGCACCTATGTCTCTGATGGACAAAGGCAGTCAGTAAATCATCCTCTGTATAATTCAAATTTGTGGGTCACATTTGGGTTGCATAGCTAGGCTTATAATATAAGGGTCCTAATGGTCACTAGCCTAGCATACACCTATGAAACTATTAAGTAACATGGGAAAAGCTGAGCAGCTACCTGAGGGACAGATTGTTAGGGAGCATGGTAAGCACTGTAGAGGATGTGCTCACTGGTCCCTGCTAACAGTCTTTCTAATGATTTAAGTAGCCACAATTGCAGTCACAGTTGTTGTTGCTTAAATTAGCCTCATTCAATCAGCGCTGTGATTTCTTTTAGGTGCGCAAGTACTGATCTAACCTTGGATACATAACGCATGTTTGCAGATAGTGAATTTTTGTTTTGGCTCTCAACTCAGAAACTCTGGAGGAGGTTTTTTCCCCTCAGCACTGGTAATGGGGTGTAGGGGGTGCAAGTGGGGCATTGCAGCTGCTTTGCTGTAAATTGACCTAACTATAGCTCTGATATGGTATGTGCTGTCTGGGACTCCAGGCCACCTTCCTGCTATCATTATTACCAAGGAATTCTGAAGCTGTTTATTTTTTGGCAAGTCAGAACCATTCATTATCAGTTCCAGACTCTATCATTTGGTCTTAACTTCAGTCCCCAAGGTTTCCACTATATGCATATGTTTGGTATAAGCACAATGCAGGCTTCAGGGATGTAAGATGTTTCCTTGCATGCATGATTATCTCTAACTACTGCCTTTGTGCAGGATCTAGTAACATTGTGAAAACCTTTATCATTGTTATTCGAGTTTCTGGACATAAACGTAACTTGTGCAGTATCACAACTGATGCCTACACAGCTGTTCATGTTATATGGCTGAAACCAGTAAATCCTATTGATACTGACTTTATCCTTATACTTTTTAAGGGGCATCTTCCCCCAAAATGTCAGGTTTTTCTTCCTAAAAGGGCTTTTCCGCCTTAGTCTAACACCAGAGATGTCATATACAGATAGTCCTTTTGTTTTACGCCTGAACTTGTTTCTCTTTAGCTTTTTTAAAATCTTATGTTTTCTTTCCTGTATTTATTTCATCATTATTGCATAATATAGAAAACTACAAGAAGTTACAAAACAAGCATGCATTACCCAAAATAAATAAATAAATAAATAAAAACTGAGCCAATAAAACATCTTAATTGTGGGTGCTTGGAAGTATATTATTTGTCAGAATTAACCATTATTGCACTTCAATTAATTAATTGTAGCATACAGCTACAGTTCTAAGCCTGAACAAAAGCAAGTGTTTCAGATTATTTTTCAAATATAGTCTAGAATAGCCAAATACTGGTCTTTGCAGTATGTCTTGCATGTTTTTCTTTTCCATGTCATCCTTATCATCTGCTATAAATCTAATAATTTTACCAAAAATAAAGCAATTTAGAACTTCTTATTTACAAGAGTTTTCTGCTCCTAACTTCAGTGAAGCAGTGTTCATATGCTTTGTTTTTATACTTTTTACCTGGAGTTCTTACAGGAATTCCACTTATTCTGTCTTTCATTCCAGCTCTAATGTGTCTCGGGCCCCCACTAATTCTCCATATTCTTTTCCTATTACATTGTCTTCTTTTCGCATATGTTTCTCCTCTTAAAACCCATATTGCTCATTATTTTCATGGTTAACTTTAGAGTTACTTTCAATCCACCCCTTCTCACTTATAAATCTTATTAAGGTTTAATCTCTTCCACTTTGGGTTTCTCCACTGTCTTCTTGTTTCATGTTACAGTAAACTCTCAGTTAACTGGCACCCATGGGGATTGATAGATACCAGATAACTGTAGTTTCTGGTTGCTTGAAAATTACTATTAAAATAGGCCCAACTAATACTGTACTCTATACTATTTGTTTGGTTTGACTTGTTCTCAGGTTGGGAAGAAAGGGAATTTATTCCTATCTTCCTTTTTAAAACTCTCAAACTCTAAAAACGTAAGGTATGTTTCTGCAGGGGAAAAACATAAAATGCAACATATGAAAATTGTACTATATTTCTTCAATATTTTTTTGATGGTTGCTTGAGTTCCAGTTAACTGACAGTTTACTGTATGTCACTCCATCAGCCTCTTCCTTTCTAGCTCCACTCTGCAACTCTGGCTCACTTACATTCAATGCATCCAATCTATGTCACTGAGCTCCCATCTGGTCATTCCCTCTGTTTTGCAAGAACACTATAGCCCCATATGGTCAAGAAAACTCTTTGTACCTCTCAGCAACATTATTTTCAAGACAGCTGGCTAAATTAGTTTACACTGGAGTCTTTGTTACTTACCCTGTTGAATAACTTGGGAGAGACTTGCACATCTTTGCATGGTCTGCATTAAGTAGTTGTTGTCTTTGAAGCGTTATTAATCTCTGACTTTGCAAAATTTCCTGTGCCTCCAGATTTTGCTGAGCAGTTCATCTTTTAGTTTTTACAAGTCCAGATATATAATTATATGGGGTGTCAAAAATAATCTATTTGCACCTCAGATAAATACCAACTGCCAGTATTCTGTAGAAAGGTCCCAGATCCATCGGTAGTAGCAAGAAATTATTTTCAAATTACTTGAACCTAATGACTTCTGTATGTATTCCTGCAATATCTTTAGCACCAATAGTCTTTCTAAAAGTAAAAGAGATACAAGCCAAGGCAACTGTGTTTCACTTCTTCTAAAGAGACAAGCTAAGGCTACTGTGTTTCATCTTTTCTAACAAGCATGTCAACCAATGGCACTACCTCTCCACAGAAAACAGTATGAAAGACCTTAGGCCAGGTCCTTACAGCAATGTTTTATCTAACGAGGTGCTGTCTGTTCTAAAGCTAAAAAAAAAAAACTAATAGTGGCAAATGTTGCATCTCGAAATGGGCAAGTTTTTCTCACTGGTGACAAAACAGATAATTTGTTGCAATTATCATTTCTGTTCCACAAATCTGACACCTTCTAATATCTCTTGACTTTGGTTTGATCTATTCTTTCATAAATGTGCACCTTTTAATCTTAATCAGTAAACCCAGTGGAAGAAGACGACAATAATGATTGAAAAGACTTCAATAAAATCCAAAGATGTTTAATGTAAGCGCTTTCATAATGTTACACATTACTTCATCAGACAATCATAACAGCCCCAACAATACCTTATATATTAAATAATTACTAACATCTTCCAATCTTAACTCAGTAAAGTCCCTCCAAAACATTCAATTAATTACAAATCAGTTAGGAAACAATAATAATTCTAAGAACATTACTTACAACTAACATTCCTATAACAATGAACTCCCTCCACACCATTCAACAAAATAGGAGACATAATTTAAAGAAACATACATTAATTTAAAAACATACTGAATCATGTCTTACTATTTCCTTAGTTTCCTAGCCTTTAAAACATATATTGTTATAAGAGGGGGCATGACTGTAGTGCCATAACAAAGCATAGTCTTACAGAAGGGGAGCCACACACTTTTATTTCAGGCGTTACATGTGCAGATGGAGAACAAGAGGTTGGATGACATAGTGAATGATACTGAAAATGTTGAGCTTCAGTGGATTTTGAGATTGGGGGCACATCGGGGGTCTGGTTTGAACAATTGTGTCCCTCAAACCTGTTTTAAAGGTTAGGAAACTAAGGAAATAGAAATACAGGGTTCAGTATATTTTTAAATTAATGTATGTTTCTTTAAGTTATGTCTCCTAGTTTGTTGAATGGTGTGGGGGGAGTTCATTGTTATAGGAATGTTAGTAATGCTCTTAAAATTGTTGTTTCTTAATTGATTTGTAATTAATTGAATGTTTTGGAGGGAATTTACTGAGTTAGGATTGGTAAATGTTAGTAATTATTTAATATATAGGGTATTGTTGGGGTTGTGATTGTCTGATGAAGTAATGTGTAACATTATGAAAGTGCTTACATTAAATGTCTTTGGATTTTATTGAAGTCTTTTGGATCATTATTGTCATCTTCTGCCACTGGGTTTTGCTGCTTTTGGTTTATTGGACTTGCTCTTTGTTCTATTGTTTTTTTTTTTTTTTGTCTTCACCTTTTAATTTTAGTTACCTATTTACCTGATGAACCTCTTACAGATACCTATTCAGCTGTCAAATGGTTTCTGAAAGAAATTATCAATACACCTATTAAGCAGTTCCAAAAGGGATTCTCCACCTTAGACCCGCTATTTATTATTGACATTTGACTACTGGGAAAGTCCAACTGGATGGAAGCCCATTTTCATTGGGGGCCTGTGGAGAAAAGCTCCAAATTATTACCAAACATTTTAAGAACAATAATTTTACAATCTTCAAAAATAAAACAAAAACATCCTAATTTAAAAACATTGGTTAAGAATCAATACAAGACATATGACAATCATTTAATATTTAAATAAAGTTTAGACAGTTTGTAGAGAAATTAAAGATAAGTTAGTCTACTACAAATAGGAATTGCAATATGAAGTGAGGGAAAAACAGGCTTATGGTATATTTAGAGAGAAAGTCAGGGAAGAGAATTAGATAGCAGTAAGGAAATAAGTGAAGAAGGGAGAGTAAGGAGGTATGAGGAATGAAAAGGTACTTGTTCACATTTAGAGATATAGTTTATCCTGGCTTTGAGCAAGAACAGAGCCAAAATTTAACTAGGAAGTCTTTCAGAGTGGTTTTGAAAAGATGGGAGGGAGCGTGTAGACCTGATGGATGTAGGTAAGAAGTTCTAGGCCTTAGCAATCTTGCAAAAGTACAGACAATGCCCAGCAGATTTTCTAGGCTTGTAGACAGGCAGGAGTTTTTGGTCACTGAATCACAATGACTAACTGGAAACATAGTTGTGTAGAATGTTTTTTTACTGCTGGACAGGCAGATGGATGCTGGCTAATTTTATAGGTGGTAAGACGTTGTGTGTAGATGTTAGTTGATGTGGCAGTTCTAATCCATTTATGCGTTTCAGTGTTATATGGTGGTGGGGTCTAAAAGGGATATGTGCTGCAAATTTAACAACTTTGTTACAGTATTATTCAAGTTTTCATTTTTGTGAAGCCTAGACGTTAGTTCAAAGGTTCATAGGAGGTTACTATGATATTGACCCAAAGGTCCTTACAAGCCTAGCTGTAGGTAGCCAATATAGTACTAGAGGAAGGATATTGCCTAAACTCGAGGTCTTAATTAGCAATGACTGCCTATATCTAGGAGGGGCATAGGTGAAATCCCCAGCAGATATTTATGGTTTTCTATCCAGTCGTCCAGGCTAAGCTTAAACAGAGTCATAGAGGGGTTCGGTTTGATATGGATTGATAGCCTATTCTGGAGGAGTGGCAAACTCTGAGAGACATACCTGTCTCTTCAGCAGATTCTTTTTATATGTCGCAAGGCAGGTCAAGGTCCCTGGAGCAGGTGAATCATGTCCCATTTGACTTGTGGATGTTCAGCATTTCCATTAGGTTTGGATCAGAGATTGTTCTGTAAGCCAAGCACAGGTCTCCTCTAATTAGTCTGTATGATATTGAGTACAGTGCCAGAGATTTCAGTATGTCAGTGTGTGACGTGCTGGAAACCCTGAATTTTCTTAGTTAGAAATCGTAGAGTTCTCTCAAGTTACTGTAGGTGCCTGGTAAGGTGCATACCAAAGGGGACATTGTACTCGATTATTGGCCTGATTAGAGACGAGTACAGAGGAGTTATAACCTCTTTCACTCTTGAGGCAATGCCTTTGCTATTGAGGTGTGCAACGTGGAATGCCTTCCTTACCACTGTAGACACATGGTGGTCAAAGTTAAGGCCACAGTCAACTTGCGTTCCCATGTCTCTCACTACTGAGTTGGTGTTTAGGGTATTATTATTTATATGATAGTCAGAAAGGAAATCGTTTTTACCGAAGGGGATGATATGGATTTTTTAGCATTGAGTTTGAATCCATGGCTTTGGCACCAATCATTGGTCTGCGTAAGTCCCCCTTGAAGTATATTGACATCTTTTGGGATTCAATGATTGCACTTAATTTGCGGTCATCAGCAAACTTAGTCAGCCACAGCCCCTCTATTTTGGCCTGAACTTCTGAGAAGTATATTCCAAACAAGAGGGGACCCTGCACTAACCCCTGTGGAACCCTACTGCTGACAGGTCTGCTGGTTGAAGTATAGTCCCCAAATTTGACTGTGTGTAATCTGTTGGTGAGCCAGTTAGCAACTCACCTGGTGACATAAGGGTTGATATTCAATTGGGTGAGTTTATCAATGATACCCAAATGTGGAATTGTGTCAAAGGCCTTGGCTAAGTCCAGATAGGCTGTGTGCACAGATATGTCTTTGTTTATGGCTCTGGTGATGTTTTCTAAGAAGTCCACCTGGTTTAACAGTCAAGTCCTGCCCTTGACAAAACCGAACTCGGTTGGATCAGAGGTTTGGAGGTCACCTATACCTTTATTTATAAGGTCCATGATGATTCATCCCATGCCCTTACAATTAAGACTGGTTAAGCTTATGGGTCTATAGTTCCCCAGGTCTGTTGATGTTCCCCTTTATAAAGGGGGATGACGGTTGCTGTTCTACATTCAGTAGGGAGAAAACCACAGACTGTGGTTGAAGAGAGTACTTAATGGAGTTGCAAACTCGTGTTTTAGACCATTTAAAACACAACATGGGATGCCATCCTGTCCCATAGAGGCTGTGTTTTGGCCTTGGTGAGGGCATTAATGACTTGTTCTTTGGAGTTGTGAGGTCGGGGAGATGTTGAAGGAATGCTTTGTGGTATGTTTTGAGGGGGCGGGGGGTCACCAAACCTGTTAGCTAACAGGTTAGCTTTTTTCACAGAAATACTGTGTGTGATGCCATCCACAGTTAGTTCAATGCCGTCCACAGTTAGTTCGGCACACATCTGGGTCCTACCTTTTAGGTTACGGATATAGCTGAAGAATGCCTTATGGTTATGTTTAGATGTGGTTGCTAATTTTTTTTCAAAGTTGCCCTAAGAGGATTTTACAAGTTGTCTTATTTGCTTGTTCAGGCAGAGGAGAGTGTTCTTCCAATGCGGTGACCTTTCCTTTTTTTTTTTTATTCTTGGACAGCAACTTCTTCCTTTTGTTGTATAACCTATTAATGATAGATGCCCACCAAGGGGGCTTGTTTTTTCCTTGAGGAGCTTGTTTTGTTCCTGTCAGGTACATCTGTGTGTGTACATTTGTATAAGTGTTTGTACAGGGCATAAGTGTATATCTTAGTATAGTTGTCAATGGCATCTGTGGGAATGAGTGCTTGGAAGTTGTTTATGTTTATGTATAATTAGCTTTGGTGAAATTTTTTAGCCTGATTTCTCCTAAGAGGGGTTCACGTGTTATTGCTATTTCACATGAGACTGATTTGTGATTGGATTTAACCAGTGACGGTCCTACACTTGTGGTGGTGCAACAGTTACCCATGTTGGTGAGGACAAGGTTGAGAATGTTTAAATCCCTTCTGGAATTGCATAATATTTGTTCCAGGGCATTTGTGTTAATAAAGTCCAGGAACCTTTATACAAGCTTGTTGGAACTTGTATAAGTTTCGCAGCCAATGGAGAGAGAGAGTTAAAAATTGCCCATGACTAGAGTGTTTGGTTGTAATTGGATTGACTCAAATAGGTCCAAATAAGCAGAGTGGGTATCTTAATTCATTAAGGGGGGCCTATAGCTAACAATGATTTGGAGTGGGGTCTTACCCACAGTTAGTTGAACTTGGAGTAACTGCATGGAGTTTTCCCATCTAACCAGTCTAGAGGTCTGTTTTTGATGAAGATAAATACTCCTCCACCTTCTTTGTTTCTCACGCATTTATTTTGTGGTCTGAAAGTGTGGAAGGCATTGTAGCCTTGCAAGGATGGGGGCACCATAAAGAAAAGTGGGGAGGAGATGAGTAGTGGCAAGTGTAGTTTAGCTGTATATGCAGGTAGAATGTAAGATTGTCATCCACTATCACCCCTAATAGTTTGCTATGAGAAGTGACTTCAATGGTTGTATTATCGAGAGAAGTCTTTAAATTTTATTTTTCCATGAGAGAGAGAGACTTTAGGAAAAAGTAGTAGTTTAGTCTTTTTTGAGTTGAGCATGAGTTGTGAGTTGTGAAGCCATATTTCAGTGGCTGTTAAAACTTACTGAGTAATATTTTGGAGGTATACCATGTTGTCACATGTGCAAATGAGAGTGGAATCATCTGTGCATTGTATTAGGGTGTTCTGTTTTGTGGAAGCATAGAGGGTGTTGATGAAAATGTTAAAGAGAAGAGGACCAAGAATAGAGCCTTGTGGTACACCGGTGGTGACTGGGAGGTAAGGAAAGAGTGTAAAGTGACATTTTACTGAATGATACCCACTGGACAGGTAACTTTTGAACCACATATGTTTGGGCTGAGAGATACCTATTGAGGACATTTCAAATAGAAGTTTGCTGTAACAAACTGTGTCAAAGGCTTTAGACAAGTCTAGAAACAAAGAAGATACTAGTTTGCCATTATCTCTAGCTTTATTGACAGTATCTATATAGGTTAGAAGGGCACTGCTAGTACTATGGGAAGGATGAAACCCTTAGGTAGGAGTTTTTCCTGCAGAAGATAGTATAGCAATTGTTTTAAAATACATTTTTCAAGTATTTTGACAAGGGATGATAAGACTGATATAGGTGTAAAATTATTAATGTCTGTTTAATTTACTCCTTAGTGCAGAGGGATAATGTGTGATTCCTTGATTGATCTATTTATAAGGATTGAGACAGGATAGGGAATTCTATTGGCTTCTGTTTTTAGGTATCACTTGGAAGGCTGTCAGCTGGAGAAGAGCATGGTTTAAGTTTGTTTAAGAGTAATTTTATATAGGATGTGGGTAAAGGTTTGAAGGTGAAAGTGGATGTGGTGATATGTGGCTATTGGGCAGGGTTTGGATTAAATATTGAGGAATTCTTGGTTAGATATGCTATACTATCTTTAAAATAAGACTTGAACTGTATTGCAGTTTTGAGTGGTGAGTTATCAGATGAGGGGGTTTGGGTTGAATCTTTGGCTGGGATGTAATATTTCTTTAATGGATGTCCAAAATATTTTGAGTTGTGTTTAGTTTTATTCTGAAAGTTATTATACTATAGTTTTTGATCATTTATTTGCTTTTTAGTGCAATTGTGAAGCATTCTGATGTTTTCAAGATATTGAGGTGTTTTATATTTTTGCAATTCTTTCCATGCTTTTTCCCTATTCTGCATTAGCATTCTACTATTTTTGGATAGCCAAATTGCATTATTTGTTTTCAGTCTCTTCCTTCTAGGAGGTGCAAGGCCATTTAGGATATTTAGAAAAGTTGTATTGAACTCAATTACAGCATCTTCTAAGGGAAGGGTTTTTAGGATGTTCTAGTTAATAGATGATAGTGTAGTAATGAATATTTCTGGGTTAAATCTGGAAAATGTATGTGTTTTATAAATATGCTGTTTAACTGGATGTGTGAGATGTCTAGTTGTATAGATTGGGAGATGATCACTGCGAGAGTCTGACATTGTACCTGTGGTGGAGTATTTGACAAGGTCGGATACCAGGATCTAGTCTAATACATAATTTGATGTCTTGCTATAATCTGTGGGGCTATTAATTAATTGTTTGATTCTATACAAGTTCATGCTGGATGTAGGGAAGTTAGAGTTGATGTCCCATCAATTGATTTTCACATCAGTATTTTTTCTTGTGGAAATGCCCTGGATATCTTCTAGTATAGCTGTATTGCTGACAGGAAAAATACAAAGGACAGTAATACATATTTGTTTAGAATTGTTTTCTTTGAGGAAAGCAATAAGAAGCTCTGTTGAACTGAATTTTGGTTTTGGTTTGCTGTAAGGGGAAATGTGGTAGGTATTGGGAAATACTAAAGCAATATCATAACCTTTTCTGTTTATATGGATGATGTTATAGCCAGGAGGTATAACTTCGGAGTAATTTATGTTGGGTTTAAGACATGTTTCACTTACAGCGAGAACATCAGGCTGGATAATCCAGGTATGTAGTTCAGCAGTTTTAGTTCTTATACTTCTAACATTTATTGCAGCAAAAATTACATCAACGGGATTAGGGATTGATTGTTGTTGGGTTACAGAAGTGTGTGGGAGAGAATTATCTTTGTGTTCATTGTGATGGGTGGGGCCAGGATTAGGGTGTATATCTCCTCCTAGAAGGATTTTAGTATCTAGGGGAATTATGCAACTTTTTTTTTGGAGAGGATTCTTGTACTTAATTTTGTTTTGGTTTAATTAATCAGCCTATATTTGGAATAAAGGTAAAGAGCAATATTAAATATGTTTGGTGCAATGTGTGGAGAGTGTAAAGAGGGAGTATGGATAGGTGTTTGGGACAGAGTTGGAGAGATGTTGAGATTTATTATGGAGTCATGGTAGGATGAAAGATGGCACAGTAGGAGGGGAAGAATAGAGGATAAGCTGAAGAGTAGCATAATTAAGCACATGAATCTGTATTTTATAGATGTCAGGTAGTGGAGAAGTAGCAATGAAGAATGAAACAAGGACAGTAGGAGATTCAGTGATGAAGGATTCTGAAAGCTGGAAGAAGATAGGTAAGGAGAGAAATATTTTTCTATAAAAGAAGAGCGATAGGTTGTCCTGATATCTTCTTTGGAATGTAAGGAATAGAGGTGTATTGAAGGCTAGAGTGTAATGATGTAGTCGTTTAAAAAGAAATGAGGGGTTATTTGGGAAATGAAAAAGATACAATTAGGTCTCTAATAGCCAGTCCCATTGTTATGATTAAAGGACTCCTCAAGTTAACCTTGAATCAAGCCATTCAGTTACATTTCTTTTTTGTTACAGAGTAAAACAAAGAAGGAAATAATTTGTCATTGTATGGTTGTTCATAGAGCTCTGAAATATCATATAAAGAGGACTGAATCCAATAGATAGTCTGATTAGCTATTTATGTTTTTTATTAAGGGAAAGCAAGACTGATAGTAGAGTGACCAAACAACCCTATCCAAGTATCTAGCTAATCAGAGGTAGGAATCCACTCTGCAACATCAGCAGCTGCCACTATAGCCTTGTAAAAAATTTATCCACCCAAGGTAGTGGTTGCCATCTGATCTTCTATTTAGACTTTTTCCAACCAATACACAATGGATATCCAGTCTACAAATAGAGTACAATGTGCTTTGGCTGTCCCATAGGTTGTAGGTTGTATTTAGACCTGTCACCATTTTCTGGGGCTAGGATGGTATACAGTTTAGTTGTTTTCCAAATTCTCCAAATTCATATATATTTCTATATGGTTTTCATAAACATTAACCTTTTAATTTATGTAATGTTGTTATGTGGGGGTCTTCTGAAAAACAAAGTTTATTGTTAACATTCACTTATAAAGAGTTTATTTTCTCAGCTCTTTCATGCAAGGTTCCTTTAGCCTGCCATTGGAGCATTTGTTGAAGAAAAACACAATACTCCTGGACACCAAAAAATATATAAATGGTATCTTCAAATAGCCACAATGCAAGATTGCAGACATGCACCCTGTGGACAGTCATTTGATGAACATTTCTGGCTTGAAAAATAATAACCACCTTCTTCTTGCTCTGAATAATGTATATGATTATCTACAGTAAAGGTCATACTATGCATTAACTTGTTGTTTGGTTTAATACCCTCACACATCTGTGCGTTCTTCCTGGTACCAAAGAAAGACAACAAGTAGAGGCCCCTGCTCTCAACAGCTTCAAGATGTTGCCCCTTCACATTCTTCTTTCTCTTTTTTTGCCAAATACTTTGTTATACAACATTTCTATCTCAATATCCTTCTGTACAAACCCCACTGAGATTCTGAGTAGGTTGTTGCTATTACCAATTCACTTTCCTGTCATATGACTTTCCTTTTGCACCCTCAGTATTTACGAAATGTTTTGCACCAATTTTTGAGTGTTTGGACTTCAGAGATGCATACATTCCTAGATGTCTAGCCATACAGAAACCTCAAAATGTTTTCACAGCTAGAACAGAATTACTAGAAATTTAGCTTACTTCCCTTACTTCCCTTTCAGGTAAAATATTCTTGAGAGCCTTTCTGAACAAAGAAGGCTGTATCATTTCATTTATTCATGTTATGGTGCAAATGGTAATGGGATTCTTTACCTCAAATTTGTCAGTTAAAATAATCAATTTTATGAAATCTGTATTACCCATGTCCCTTTTCTCTTACTTTCTCAAGGTTATCCATGCCTAACTTCATGTGAGAAAATTGCAGCAATATCTGTCCTGTGTTACATTGAGTAGGAGTGCTCAATCACTAGAGCATGCACTTCCTTCAATTGCAGCTCTGCATTGGTGGCCCAACTTGCATGCCATAATTCAGTGGTAGCCGTCTGTACCTCTAAGCTATGTCATACTTTGAAAACAGATAGTTTGAATTGTGCTTGGAGAGCATGTCATCTAGGTGACAGAACAAGGTCAGGGTCAATGGACTGTAATGTAGACGAAGCACTGTATTAACATTTTGTTATGAAACACATGCTTTAGTTAGCTTAGTGTCAACCAATGTAACACATATTATATAAGTGTATTGTCCTTTGAATGAGATGTTAAATTGTGGCCCCATCTGCTTTGGAGTTACTCAGGTGGATGTAAAATATCCCATAGCACCTATTAAAATGAGTAGGGATCTTTTATTTAACACAACATAAAAGCAGTATTTACATATTTACAGGCATACATTTCTATTTTTTTGTATCAATCATTTTCTTATAACTTCCTCATTATTACACTTCCATAGTTGACCTACACCCCTACTTCCACAACCACAAAATTTCATTTGGTCTTACATTTCAAATAACCCATATTACATAAAATAAATTCCTATCTACCCGTCTCACATATTCTTTTGTCTTATTCTTATAATATCCATACATAATCAGATTCATATCTATATTCATAATGTTTATGTGATTAATACTCTCAAATCTTTTTGTTCACACAGGTTTTTCAAGAGTTTCACCACTCTTTTACATTGTAAAAAACATGTTATGTTGTCTCTTCCTTCTCATAAAATAAACACAATATTTCAACTTCCTTTGTAAATGGCACTTTCCCATTTACTGGTAACTTTATCTATTACCAGTCTCCATAGAAAATCCTGACAATCTACTATAGTGGTACACCACCTTTTTTTTTTATTTTAATGACTTTAATCACTTATTCTAGTAAATTTGCATAATAATATTGTTTCATTATATCATTATACCACATCCTTCTATCTTTTTATATGATCACTTTTTAATTACATTAATATTTTCTCTGGATCATTTTTAATTTCTCCATTTACATATTCTTTTTCTCTGTTTCTTATTCTTATCATCTCCCAGATTTTTATACTTATATTTAAACATTCTCCCTATTAAATTCTCATTCTCTTCCTTTACTCACCATTTACAAATTTAATAAAGCAGAATAAACAATGGGAAGTAAACCCATCCCCCCTTCATCTTCACTCATATACAACACACCTCTTTTCAATGGGTTTCATTTTGAATGGCATATGAAAGAAAACATCAGTTGCACAATTTTCTTTTTATATTGTTTCTGGGATCTTATTAACATTTGACGGTTATGCTGTTTTTCCCATTAATAACAAATTTACCAGATAAACCTTTTGTCTGAATGCTAATGTATATGTAATCCACAGAAGACATATTTCTTTCATCATACTCTCCCATTGCATCATAACTATATCCTTTTTTTGCAAATGTTATTCCTAACAAAGATACGTTATTCATTGAAAAATACACCCTCACCCCATTTTTACCATATCAGCCAAACCCTTACTTTTATCTTTGTTCAAGGTAACTCTTATTTTCTTTAAACATCCATTCAAACATTTCCATTATCCATGTTTTGTTCTTAGCATCTTCAACTATATTGTAAGTGTATGTCAAAATTAATGGAATCACCACCTCCTTTTGCATTACATATATAGCATCTGTCATCTTATAAGCTGCTTCAATCACTATCAGATTCACAGCCAATGCAAACAATATTCCAGTCATGGGACATCCTTGTCTTATACCACACTTCATGTCTATTTCTTTACTTAGCCACCCATTCACTAACATTCTCACTGTGTTACTTTGGTAAACTGGCATACTCACTCTCCAAATTCTGTTACCTACTCCATACTTCTCCATGATATCCCACAAAGCATTATGTCCTATTGTATCAAATGTCTTGCTAATATTACCCAACTTATGTTTCACATCCTCCCTTTTACTTATAATATCATCCACAATTTCTCACAAAAAATAACAGTTCTTGTCATCCCTTCCCTTTATACCATATATACTTTCCTCTATAATAGCCTTCATCCTTGCTTCCATTCTCTTTTGTATTATTCTCATAAAAATATAATGTGTGTTATTTAGTGTGATTGTCTCCAACTTTTTATTTTATTCTTTTCATCTTTCTTCAGTGTTAATATCCCACTACATAACTCTTTATAAACAAACCCTTCTTTCAACCATTCATTCAGTACATTTACAAAATGCTTTCTTTGCCAATCCTTAAATTTCTTGTACATTCAATATGCTATTCCCTCTGGGCCTGATCCTCAATCATCATTTATTTTCCTAATTCATCCAGTTCACTAATAATAATTTCTTTTCAAATTATTCCTTAACTCCTTCTGGGTTTTTTTTACTTTCCATTCTCTCTTATTTTTCTTCTTTTTACTCTTATACATATTTTCCACATGCTATACTACAGTACTTATAATTTGCTCTTGTGTTCTTTTATATCTGCTTATCTCTGCCTAAACAGTAATGCCTTAAAATTTTCTTTTTTTTTCCATAATAAATCTTTATTGTTATATACTTTTCATACAAAAAAATTATAAAATACAAACTACTAACTATCACTGTAACAATCACACCAAACAATATACAATATTTACAAGAATGCTTCCATATAACACATTAGAAATATAAGAAAAACACAGGAATAATTAGTAAGTTTCCAATATTGAGCAGTTTGATTAGACATTTATCTCCAAATATAGCAATGATTATTACTATCTTCATTTCAAAAGTTTTATGCTAATATAATATTAAATATCTGTTCCCAAATTTTCGGATTATTGATACCCTTACTATGTGAATTTAAAAGTAGTTTATGAGCTGGTATATGTTTTGTCGCCAACACTCTGAAATTTTGCCATGATGTTTTAGTTGGGTCTAGCCAATTTGAAGCTATATAAAGCTTCATTAGTTAGAAAATATTAATATGAACTATACTCTGTGATCTGGTAAGTTCCTTCTGGTGAATATGCAAAATCATAAATTTCCAAGACAGTGTTGTACTTTGGTAGCCCACTTTCTGAAGTTGAGTTTTAAGGGAATTCCACAGTTTGTATACACACTTACAGCTCCAGAACATATGAAGAAGATCAGCCAGTTGAGTTTTGCAGTATGGACATGTTGCAGAGTTTTTAGAATTAAATTTATGCAGGGCAAGGTGTGTATAATATGCATTATTCCAAATCATCAGCTGTGTATATAACAGTTTTTGAAGAGAAGTTGATTTAATAGTCAATTCAATTGCCTTTAACATATTACTTTTATCTGTCAATAATATTTTCTCTTCCCAATAATTTGATAAAACTTTACCTTGAAATTTAAGTTCTTTAATTAATTTATTCGTAGCTGTTATACATTTAATATCCTGTTGGAGAGCTTGCCACACCTCAGAGCATTTATTTATAGTCTCTTCATCCAGTTTAAAGTTTTGTAGGTAACTTATAATAAATTCTCTAATTTGCCTAAGAATAATCAGGTAATTTTTAGGTAAATTAAATTCTTGCCTTATTTGGTTGGGCGATCGATCCAGATGTTTATATATATCGATCATAGTTAAATTCACAATTAATGGAAACTTCTTTAGATCAATTAATTGGTTGTTCAGCTTTACATTTGGGTTCCTGTGAAAGGACTGAAAGACCATCATATGCTGAAGTAAATCTAATGATTGAAATAGACTCTGTAAAGATAATATTTCAGTTTTAATGTGTTCCACAATCCCATATACCTTCAGAATATCTTTACCTAGAAAGGGCATTGCTTTAGGATTAATGTTCAACTTTAAAATATATTGATAGTTCAGGGTTAGCCAAGTTGGTGTCCACTTAGTACTAGTTATCTCATGATTGGCCATTCTTAAAATCCTATTAGAATTCACAATCAGATAATATGTTTCATAATTAGGCAACTCCAGACCTCCTTTACTTTTTGGGGTCATTAATTTGTCATAAGATACCCTAGTTTTCTTTGGCTCCCAAATACATTTATCCAAATCTTTATGAATTTGTTTAAAAAATGTTCTTGAAAGAGATAAATGGGCTGACCTAAAAATATACAGTAACCGTGGCAATACATTCATTTTTATAATAGAAACTTTTGCTAATACTGGCAAGTGCAAATTTTTCCATCTCACAAAATCAGAAACTATTTGTTCCCAAACTATTTTAATGTTATTATTATAGAAATCTTTATTATCTGTGGAAAACACAACACCAAGGTATTTAATATTATCTTTGAATGTTACCTGCCCCACTAAAGGTAATAATGAGAAAGATTTAGGTGTCTTTAAAGGGAATATATTGGTTTTCCCCAAATTAATTTTATAGTTAGAAACCTCTGAAAAATCATTAACTGCTTTCAATATCTTCTCAGTGTCTGATATTGGAGATGCACAATAAATATTCAGATCATCAGCAAAAGCTGCCATTAATAGTTTAGTTCCATACATTATTGGGACATTATGATAAACCCTCTGCTTAATATATAAGAACAAGGGTTCAAGATAAATATTAAATAGTAAAGGGGACAAAGGACAACCCTGTCTCGTTCCAGACCTAATCTGTATTCTTTTGGAAAAACTTCTGTTAATATACAGTGTAGTATAAGGATTACTATATAAAATTTGTAAGATTTGAACAAATTCCGAGGATATATTAAAATAAGGTAAGAGATAAAACAGAAAATTTGTGTCTACCCTATCAAAGGCCTTCTGTGCAGCTATTATAAGTGCATATATATTCAGATTATTTTGCTTTGCATGCGCTATCATGGTATGTAATGAAAGTGTATTATCAGTTGTTTGTCTACCTGTCATAAATCCAGCCTGTTCTTTAGATATTATATGAATCATGATTTTCTTCAATCTAAATGCTATAATTGAGGTTAAAAATTTCATGTCTACGTTAATTAATCATATCGGTCTATAATTATCTGGATTCTGGGGATCTGAGTTAACTTTATGTATAAGAATAGTTTTAGAAGCATTAAGATGAGGATCATGAATTTTATTCCTAATTATATAGTTAAACGCACCTGAAAGTATCTTACCGATAGACTCTGCAAACTTCTTGTAAAACTCCACTGTCAACCCATCAGGACCTGGTGATTTCTTTGGTTTCATATGCTCAATTATATATATTATTTCTTCTTCTGATATCGGTTTAACCAAATCATTTTGAAAATCCTCTCCTATTTTTGGAAACTTAATCAGGTGTAAAAATTGTTCATAAACTGTATTAGAGGATATATCCTTCTGCCCCTCATAAATATTAGTATATATTTTCTCAAAGATATCAATAATATCTGCAGTTTTATGATATATCTTATTATTAAGTTGTATTTCTGAAATTTGCCCATTTGTTTTTGATTGATTAATGATCCTAGTCAGCAATCTCGATGGCATTTGAGCATGATTAGCATACTTAACTAGAGTCTTATAATCTTGAAATGTTACTCTAGAGTTTTGAATTAAGAAGAGATCCCTTTGACATTTAAGCAACTCTTTCTCTGTTTGCTCATTAAAGTTTAACATTAGCTCTTGATCGAGTAGTTTAATTTTGGATTCCAAGTTTTGAATGTCTTTATTTAATATTTTTTTATAATAAGAGGCTTTTTGCAAAAGGACCCCTCTTATTTGAGATTTAATTGCAGCCCATTCAATATCTGGGGCATTCTGATGTTTATTTAAACCACCCAGTAAATCTTTAAGGTAGTTTGAAATTTCTTGTAATATGTCATCCTTATTTAGCAAGTTTGGATTCAGAGACCAATTATACCCTCTTTGTCGTAAGATATCTTTTACTTCTTTAGCGAAACTCAGCAAAATTTTTGAGTGATCTGATAGGTATCTGGCATGTGTAACAACAGTAGGGTCTAAGTTAATCAGTGATCTTGAAATCAGAAAAAAATCTATTCAGGACCACATTTTGTGACATGGGGAATAAAATGTAAAATTATTAGTACTATTATCATTATTTAAATAGTGAAAAGGGTCATATAATTGAAAATCTTCTTTTAAATCATTCAGTGCTAATACAGCATGCTTATTAAATGCTCTTTGTGGACAAGATCTATCCAACTTCGGATTTTCGTAAGCATTACAGTCACCTCCCATAATTACATAGTGTCTATCGAATTGCGTTAAAATAGAATATAATGATGTTATAAATATTTGTTGGTTATTACATGGCGCATAAATATTAAAAAGTACTATAGGTTTATCAAATAGGGTAGACGAGAGGGTGACATAACACCATCTCCCATCTTTATCTGAATTAGAGTCCAAAATCTTCTCTTTATATTGATCTTTAATAATTATAGCTACTCCCGCACTATTTGACTTACCTTCCGATGTTATTACCTCTCTGATCCATTTCTTTTTTTTAATATCTGCCCATTGATCATTCATTAAATGAGTTTCTTGCAGTAAAATAAACCATTCCCTAGCCTGCAACAATACATGAAATAATAGTTTCCTCTTCTTCAAGTTCTGGAGCCCTTTAACATTCCATGAATCTAATTCCCACATTTCAAAGGTTGGCTATACAGTAAAAGGTTTGTAGGGAAAACATAGGTAAACAGATACAATAATTTCAAAGTCATACATATAATGGAAGCAATTCTTATATCCCGTCCTACCCCAGTGCTTACCCAATCTAACCCTGGACCAGGATAAATATAGGTCTTACATAACATGTAATACCTAAGGTATACAGAAAAAAAACAAATATAAAACACTACATTATACAGTTTAAAATGTGTTCCATAGTTAAGACCTATAAACTCTAACTTACTTATGACAAAGCCTAAACTAAGCATTCCCTAACGAACACTGCCATGAACTACAACTCTATGGTTACCTATTATTTAAACAATTCAAACTGCACATATAATAAGACAGTACATATAAAATCTATTACAAAAAAGGAAATTTTTTCCTTTTCCTATACTGAGATTAGCTATCATACATAGTCCGCATGAGAGAGAAAGAAAGAAAGAAAAAAAAAAATACCTTTAAATAAATAAAAAACTGCTTAGTAATATCCTTACTTATAAGTTCACTGTAACCTAATTTAATAATAAAACAGACTACTAACTAACTAAAGTAAAATATAGTACCCTCTATACACAGTACATTAATAACTATAATGACAAGTACATTGTACTAACATAATAATATCCCTGCACCCTCTGTAACTACTATAATTGCAAGATTTTAAGTAACAGTTATTAGGAAAGCATAACAAGTGTGCCTATGTGTTTAATTTACCAAACATCATGTTTTTTCACTGTTAAATAAGCAAAAGTAGTGTTTAAACAGTTCCCTTTGGATTCCCAAGGCAGGAAACACTATGAAATATTCACGATGGGGGACCGCTTTAACAGACGGACACCTGGAAGTGTCACATTGAATTCGCCCCCTCAACAGCATTTTAGGCATTTCCTGTCTTCCTCCTCGTCGAAAACAGTTTGTTTAAGCCATAAAACATCGGAAAAGCGAGCGCAGGTACTCCAGATAAGGAAAACAAACAGTTTTATTACTTTGAAAGGGGCCTGCAGCTTTTCACATGAAAACAAAGGATTACACAGACCTGGAGACACAGTAGATAATGAATCCCATCTCAGCAGCCTGCCAGTCTCAACGAAGGTTCAGTTCAAGTCTCTGTTGCAGGTAAAGCCTTGAAAACTTTAAGAAACACAGTTTTAGCCTCATTTTTCGTAGAAACAGAATATTTGATTCCATCCATTGTAAAAATAAGCACATTAGGGTATTTCATTTGAAACTTAATTTGTTTATTAATGAGGAATTTGCAGTATGGAGACAAAGCCTGTCTTGCCTGTCTGACCTGCATAGGCAAATCTTGTGACAAAGATATTTTATTATTTTCCCACATAATATAACCACCAGCTTGTTTTGCAGTAATAAGTATTTTACTTACATCTTGATAGTTGAGAATTTTAGCATATACAGGTCTCGGAAAGTTAGATGCCTGTACCTCTCTTAAAGCTCTGTGTGCTCTTTCAATAACAATCTGTTTCATCCCCTCAGAGTTATTTAATAGCACTGCAAATATTTGTAGTATGGATGGAATTAGCTCATTATACTGGATAGATTCTGAAATCCCTCTGATGATAACATTGTTTCTTCTGGATCTTGCTTCTAAGTCTGTAAGCTTGTTTTGCATAGCCTGTATATCCAGATCATGTAGATTTGTTTTTTTTTTCCAGTAAAATTATTTTGTCCTCATTTTCCGAAATTCTAGCTTCTGTCTTATCCATTCTTTCCAGCAACTGAGTACATGTACTTCCAAATGACTGTATTTGATAAGTCAGTTCTTTCAGTGCTTCTTGAATAGGCAGCAAAGCTCTTTTGATGTCTTCTATATTTAAAGGCTGATCAGGTTTAGCTTTAATGCCTGTTTATTGTTGTTCCTGCATTTGGGTAATTCTTTGCCTTTTGGAAATCGCATCTTTTTCAGGTGATTGTAATTCGAAAGTTTGGTTTTAGTCGTAGTTGTCTCCATACTTTTAACTTCTTTAGACATCCTGTTAGTACACAAATCCTTACAGTATAGAAAGCACATGGTCCCTTTGTTTACTTCTCTTTGCAGAGCCAGCTAATCTATTGCAATCCAGTGAAATATATTCCTTTTTATCCATTTTTTCTCCTTAATATAGGATAATTAAGTGAAGATAAAATTATTTCTCGAAGATTTGATGTTAAAAACCTTATGTTATCAACTCAGGGTTTTGAATTTCTCAGGTTAAATGGAGAGCTGCAGTTCAGCAGTGTTCACAGAACGGCAGCCATCTTCGAATGAAAAATTTTCTTGATTTCTTTTATACATTTCTTTTTTCATAGCATAATACTTTTTTGTATTATTGTCTAATTTCTCTAATACATTTCTGTACAGTTTCCTATACTTTACTTTCCCTTTCTTTATACATCATCCTGCCTTTGAAAAAAAAAACACTTTTTATACTTCATTTTGAATTCAGTCCACCATTCATTCCAGTTTTTATAGATGTCCTTCATGGCTATATGATCCTTCCAGAACTGCAATACTTCCTACTATCCAATTCCATCCCATATCCATCCATTTCACATTTATTAATTTTATTCCCTTTTCTTTTTTAATATACTCCCTTTCTTCCATTACCTGCATCCATATTGCTAAATGGTCTAAAAATCTTTCATAGCTGTATCATTATCTGCTACCCCAAGCCTTCCAGTAAAACAAAATAATCAATTTGGGATCCAAGTACCCCCTTTTTTAAGTCTATTGACTTTTGCTCCACACAGCTAATTTACCACATTGTATCACTTTCTGCTTTTTTTTTACATATTTCCCTTTCTTTTTACATTTTCCCCTTCAATCACAGTTAAAGTTCCCTACAATTATAATTCTTGTTACCTACCACATAGCCGAAAGAAGAAGAAAGAAGAAGTTACTTACCACATAGTCTAATATTTAATGAAACAAATTATTTTTTTCTTGCTAGTTATATATGCATATAATGATATAATTCTATAAACATGTTTTCTCCAGCTCACGTCTACAACAGTTAATCTTGCCATTTTTACCAACATTACATCTAGTATTTACACTGTTTTTGCACAGCAGTCACTCCAGAACAACATTCGTTTCTTAAATTCCATATCATATTTCTATCCCACAGTTTTTCTGTTTTCAGTCTTTCTTCATTTGTCAGGAATCATTCATCCTCTAACAGAATAACATCTTTTACATCACATTTGGCATACCATTCCAGTATCCCTGTCCTTCTGACAGTGTTAATAACACTGTTCCCATTTACTAAAAGTACTCTAAAACTCTTGTTTTCTCTTCTTCTTAACTTTACAGGAGGTATTTTTAAATTTACATTTTCTTACTTTTTTTGTTTCCCCAGTTGAACATTTTCCCTGGGTTTATGTAGAAATAATCCTTGATCCTCAGAAATCACAGGCTAGAACTTCAAAACATTATTAGTAATAATCCCTCTCCTGATCTCTCTTCTTGCATGTATTCTCTCTTCTTATTTTCCCTTCCATAATTTTATACAGTTCCAGAAGTTTCCTCATCTGTCCCGCAGTTTCATATGTTAAGTTACAAAAAGCGTATTTCCCAATATATATAAAAGACCAAATTTCTTGAGCTTTAAAACCAATAATATTTACCAAATTACTTCATACATAATATCTGTCTATTACAGTGTCATTTTCTGTTCTTATTTTTACGGTTGGTCCTGTCTTCTTTTTAAAAACAGTTTTACTTACAGTTTTTGCTGTTCTCCCTTTTTATTTTTGGCTGCTGTCACTGCTACATATGTTTTAATTACCGCATTATTTGTTGCTACAAAACCAGACAACTTCTCAATTTGTTGCTGCTTTCCACTTATTCTCATTGCTGCATAAGTTTTTACTGCTGCTTTCTCTTCAGCCACATCACATGCTTCCTTTTGCACATTACCATCCTCAGCCATTCCTAAAAAATGATCTGCCATCTCACCCATGAAATGGCAGAACTGCCACCTGGATCATCCAGCTTAATTATTTTTAACAGAACATCATCTCAAGCCCTCTGGATGCCAGTTCTGTTATCTGCATCACTTTAACAGATTCACTTACTTCCTCCTGCTTTGAGACAACTAATTGTTGCTCATTCTTAACATCCACATCAAACACATTTTTCAACAAATTCTCATTTTCAATCTCTAAAGTCTCCATTCTCTCATCCTTCATGTTGCTGCTTACCTTAGGCCTCTTTCTTGCTGCTGTAGGAGCCCTCTAGCACCATCTAGCAGCTCCAAAGAATAGGGGAGGTTCCCTGATGCCCTGGCTAAATTTCCCCTAATAGTATAAATACTGTCTCATGTCTCCCTTGAAAAGATGCTAGTAGCCTAGCTGGACTAACAAGGTCAACAAAAGATAAATAAAATAAGTAATGATTTTGAATGCTGATCATGAGCTGGAATCATGATCTTGCTATTTTTTTAACCAACGTTTATTGACAACCACAAAATAAGTAAGTAATACACGTAAACTGGAAAATAAACAAATGAAGCAATTATTAAGAAGTCTGAAAATCCAAGCTAATCATAAGTGTTGACTTCAAAGCAATCAACAAACATATTACTATACTACATATTACTATTGTTCATTCTTAATTATTTACCCTTACTTGGGACAGCCCAGGGGAGATGAAAAGAAAAATGCATATTTCTGTAATTCCCTACAACCAGTCCTGATAGCGAGCCTACCTCTCACCCAAAAAAATTTAGAAATGATCAGATACTTTCAAAAGGGGACTTAACTATTCAAACTAAATATGTATATCCAAGGGGTCCACTTCCATCTCAGCTTCCTTCCAGTTCTGACATATCTCATTGTGACTTCCATTCTATGTAACACATCTATTAGGGCTTTAAATTATTCTTCTATAGTTGGAGGATACATTCTCCTACAATATGAGTGATACATGTCTTAGTAATAATCATGACTGTCTCTATCAACACCATTTCAGCTTTTGACCATGTGCCTGGGATAAAAAATAAGCAACATCACAGGAAGTTCCAATTTTAATCTACCCGTCCATAAATCAGCCAATACATTTTGAACCTACTGTAAAATGGTGTCAGTTTGGGACAAGTACAAATAATATGGATCCAGTCACCAAGTACTTGACTAGTAACTTTCCAACAAGTAGGGTCACCTGTAGGGAACATCCTCTTGATCTTTGAAAGGGATATAAAAGTATTTGTGGAGACATTACCAACCAAAAATATTGGTATTTCCTGAATATCCTTGAGTATTTATAACACCACAGAATCCTGTTCCAAATAACTGGGAGAATCATAACTCCCAAGTCTACTTTCCCAAACCCACCAAAGTTAGCCCATATTGGCATAGTGTTCCCTGTTTAACAGCCTGTATACAGTATTTTAATAATAATTATGTGTAATAATGTAATATTAGTAGTACCAAGTTTATACACTTGAAATGTCGTGATAAAGATTTAAGAACTTCAAATGATTCTAATTGTAACACTGTGGATGTTGTTTACATTTGTATGTGCCATTGCAGTGCCTTTTACATTGGTAAAACAGAATGGGCACTGAAAACACATATATATGAACCCATATATGATGTGGCACAGAAAACAATTCTTTGGCAAAACATACAATGATTTGTAAAACAACTTGTCATACATTTTATGTCCTAGAACAAGTACATAAAACCCTAGGAGTGGCCCTTAGGAGGATTTACCAGGGTATTGGGAGTTATTTTGGCAATTGCATCTACAAGCCTAATAGACCACCTAGTCTGAATGATGTTATTTCTATTTCAGCCATTTTAAAATTGAAAGAAACAAAATTATAAATATTTAAATTACACAAATATTATACATTACATGTTATAAACTATATATTTTTAATTGCATTGGTATAATTTTATTGTATTTATGAAGTTCATTAGACATGTGTAGAAAAATTATTTTACAGGGACTGTGTTCCTTTAAGGGATATAATGGTGTAATTAATTTGATATATGTCTTGGATAACAGAAGACTGATGGTACTATATAAATTTTATGTGCACTGTTTTTTTTAGTTCTGATGAAGTTCAAGTTTTAGAATGAAAGCACTTAACTAAACTACTGGTTTTAATTAAAGTGTGATAATTTTTATAGGTCAGCTTTTTATTTCATTCCTGGAGCTGGTTGGTACTTGCGGTGAATTTGAGGCAGGGATTGTTTGTTTAATAATAATGTGTCTCCTACTTGTATTCAACTTTCTTGCCTCTGGAGTCTCCTTGGGGTATAAAAATATCTATGCAGTCCAAATAAATTCTTGGCATCTTCCCATTCAATCATTTTTCCCACTCTAGTTAGTTGCTCCCAATAGCTTAGTTCCTTTGCCAATTTTCTCCAATAAATTCTAGCCCCCTCTTCCCTGTTGTCTATAGTCATCCCTATTAGACAAATCTACTTTCTCCATTCCCATGTTGGCTTAGTTCTTAGGATGCTTTCTGCTACTTTATAGCTATAATACTCTGTATAATTATTGTTATCCTCTTTAAAGGCCTATATCCACAATCCCAGTCTCTCCTTCTTGAGCCCAACCCACTCCCACCCCACCCCTGTTTCATCATCATCTCTTTCCACTTTGAATTAGAGTTTTCTGCTTGTGCTATTCAGTTAGACAGTGAATGTTGGACATGTGATGTGGAAGAAAGAGATGATTGGGAACATATTTTCTTGGAGTTTGGTGAGTTGGTGGACCTTAAGGATTCCCTGCGGGATGGACTGTCAGAGATACTGGGTGGGCAAATTGGTGTGACAAGGGAGATGATCTTTCTGAGCTATGATACAGAATTAGAATTGCCTAGACATAGTAAGGCCTTGCTGTGTCTAATTATGGTGGCTGTCAAAAAAGCAATTACTAGAAAATGGAAATCAAAATCTAAACCAGCTATATTAGAAGTAGTGAATATAGTAACAGAGATAAAACAACTGGAATTGAGATCTTTAGAAAAGGGTAAGAGTAAACTACACAGGAAAACTGGAAATTGTGGGAACAATACATACAGAGGAGGAATGAGGTTTAAAAGCAGGCAGGACTTAAATGAGCTATGTAACGTTTGACTGAAACAAATTGGGTTGGTAATAAGTGATGTATAATGTTTGCAACTGGGAGTGTGTCGGTATGGTTTTTGATATAAAATGCTTGCAACTACGTGCAGTTTGTTTTCATTTATGTAAATGTATGATGGTCTATTTTGTAAATGATTTAATAAAGATGTTTCTTGTTTAGAAAAAAGGCAGGAACTGAATAATTTATGTGATGTTGCTTAGGTTATATGATGTATAGCAATATATGTGAAGTATAATGTTTGTAAACTTGAACTTGTTAATACAGTTTGATTACTTTTATGTAAATGTAAATTTGCCTATGTCACAAGTGATAATTCAATAAAGGTGTTAAAAAAACTTTCTTGCCTCCAGAATTGGACAGCTATTTTCCCCTGTTGCCACAAGTTTCAGTTTGCTGATCTGCTGTTTTGGAAGTTCAAATATGTTCTTGAAACTCTCTTCAAGGGTGAATCTATCCTTAATATATTGACAATGCAACATGCTATCACCCTGAAGCAGCTGCTCCCAATTCAACAATCCTTTTTTGTTCCCCAGCAAAGAAGCTCTTGCTTCACTCTTAAATTCCAGAAAATGTGTAAAATGGTGAGGAGGCCTCATTTGCAGCACCTTAACTTGTGTTATGTTAAAAGTTAGCCCACAGAACTTAATATTTGTTTGACCATTGGAGATAAGGACTGGGTTGTCTCAAGTACCCCTGCCAGATAGCTATATATATATATATATATATATATATATATATATATATATGTATATATAAAACTTAACCGAAAGTGCGCTTCCTGAAAGAATGGTAAACTGTTAAGGAACACTGAGAACACTGAGATGCCGAAGTATACTACAGTGGGGAAAAGGGAATCTACCTGTTTAAAACATTGTTTTGGTGTTCCTTAATGGTTCATTGAACCATTCTTCATGAAAGTGCACTTTCAGTTAAGTGTACTTTTGGGTCTGCTATTCATTTTCGAAGAAGTGTTTCTTCAATGAAGTACAGGAAACCTATATATATGTTGTGTCTTTCGACTTTTCCCGGTTAGGGGTCATCACATCGAAACTCCGGTCCGCTAATGATTGGCCCTGATGCACAACCTTCAACAAAGGTACGCCCATTCACGCATGTCTCCACACAGTAGACGCTCTAGCTGAGAATCGAACAGGGCAACGTCTTACTGTGAGGCGACAATATATATATATATATATATATATATATATATATATATATATATATATATATATATATATATATATATAATATATATAAATATATTCTGTCACTTACTTTTATTTATAACCAGTTCTTTCCAGCTGGCTTCATAATCATTCCTGAGTAAACTGTACTAATGTTTCCACTTAGCTGCTTTGTAATATAGCTCAGGATCCAGAATTCTCAAACATTACAGTTCTTTCAGGGCATGCAGGATTGTCCAAACAACTCAGTGCTTTCCTTGTGCCAATATAAAGTCAGCTATTTGTTTAGTTACTTTCTTGATGTATTACAGCTGAGAGAGTAGCAACATTGTTTGTACACTGTATAAAACATTAGATAGAATAAACAGCTGGAATTCCTTGATTCACTGCTGAAAATATAGCATACAATTGACCCATTTCATGAAAAGATTGCAACTGTTCTTAGTCAAGTTTGCAAATGCCAATTTTACAGAAGACTGCAAACTGATGGCAGTTGGATCCCCAAGGTAATGAATCTGTTCATGCTCCCTTAGTTAAGGAAAATCTCTCTTTTAAAGCTAAGGAAGGGGTAGAGTTTATCACTAATCCCAAAGTCTTTTCCTGAATCATTTTATAACCTGATATGGCCCCAAAGGCCACCATTTGGTCCTACAATGGGTTAATCTGCTGGTTTGGGTCCTCCACATAAATCAGGAAGTCATTCATATAAAGGGAGATTGCATACTGGTCTCCTCCACAGCCATACCTTAGAGCCATAGCTGAATGTAACCTAAATGCCATAGGTTCCAGGTATGAAGCAAACAGTAAGGGTAACAGTGAGCATCCCTGTCTAGTCCCTCCTGAAATCTGAATTGGGTCAAATAGTGCACTTTCTATTTTCACCCTTACTATGGAATCTCCTTAGGATAACAAATAAGTACCCCCCATTCTACTATATTGAATGCCTTCTTGCTGTCAAAACTGAGAACAAGCAGGGTTTCTTTTAGTCATGTTGACTTGTTCTTTCAAAAACAGGGTTTTTGCCATGTTGTCAACGGTATATCAACCTTGATTAATACCCACCTGATCTGGGTGCACCAATACCAGTAGGTGTTGAGATACCTTATGAATCAATGCAAACATATCTTATAATCTGAGTTCAAAACCAAGATTCAGTCAAACAATAAATGTTTTTCCAAGTTCTTTCCAGTTTCGTTTGATATAACCAAAATAGCACCACAGGAAAAGCTAACCATATGCCTCAATCTGACAGACTTTCCATTGCCTTGTAAGTTAGGATACTGCAGAAGTGGTTTATAACAAATAGAGGGTTATCATATTTGCAGATTAGCTATGATTATTTGGGAACAAATTAGATGACTCCCACTTCCAACTCCTTATATAAAAAAAGCCTTTTTTGTAGTTTAAACTAGTTAGTGAAGCTTTTGTGAGTTTCTTCCATGTGCCTGGTCTCTCTCTTTCTCCTTTTTTTTTCTTCTTGTAGTCTCTTCTCTTTCCACTATATCTTCTGGTTTATCATGGCTGAAAACCATGATAAACTCTTAGGGTTTAAAAAATGTGTTTCCTGTGGGCATAAGGTTCCCTTGTCTGATGCCCACAGGGAGTGTGTTTACTGTCTAGGCCCTGCAAGATTCCCTTGTCTGATGCCCACAGGGACTGCATTTACTGTCTAGGCCCTACTCACCTGACAGTTTGTGTAAGCTGTGTGATGGTTTTAATCTGCGTGTTCTTGTGGACTGCTGCAACAAGTTAGTTTTGAAGGGCTTACTTCCCCTTTTCCCCTTTAGGGGCTCAGTCCCCCTTTAGAAAGCCCAAAGAATCCATGGAAAACAGGAAGCATTCCCCTGAGTGCTCCTCCTCAGAGCTGCCTAGAAAGGCTCCAAAACCTTCAGATCCAAGGTCATTGGATCCAGTAATTGTGGTCCCCACTCCCTCAGCTCCCCATGCTCCAACTGTCTCCTCAAAGCTGGGTGTTTCAGCTCAGAGCCCTCCTCCCAAGGAGCCCTCATGCAAACCATTGTCCAGACCACCTTTGTCATCCTCCTCCTTCAGGTCTACATGGAGCTTGTCTAAATGAGAGGTGGATAGATTGATGAGACAATTCCTCAAGGCCAGATTCAGGTGGGGGTACTGCTAGCTCCATTCCCTTCTGGCTTCATGAGCAGACATTCCTCCTTTTGTTCCATGGCTCCTTCTCCAGTCTGACTGCCTTCTTTGGATTGTTGGGTCCAATGGCCCCAAATACCGAAATGTTGGATTTGAGAGTGGTTTCTACTTTGAGTTCAATGGTTTCCCTGATGCTGTCTGCTCTGATAGCTTCAGGGCCCAGTGCTTCTCAGAGCTGTAGCTTAAACATTGAGTCTGGGATGGTTGACTTCAAATCAGATGTTTTCAGAGCCGTCACTTCCCCTTGGAGACTCGGCATTCGATATCTTGGCTCCAACTCTCTGTGGAGAGGAGGATGGTGGGGGTTCAAGAGAAGTTTGCTCTAATGCTTCGACTCTGAAGGGATGACTCTTGGATCCTCGCAGTTCATCTGCCTTTGAGGTGGTGGAGAGGCTCCTCACCCATCCTAGAGGATTCCTGGTTTTCCCGCCATCGGATCCCATCCCTGCTCCAATGGAGTCTATTCTTGAGGTCTCTCATCTTCCACCTGGACAGCAGGTGCTGCAGAGCCCCCAACCTTTTCCCACTGTGGAACCCCATTTTTCTTTGGACACCTCCCTGGTGTGTCCCAACGAGGAGGTCCCTCAGAAGAAGAGGTGTAAAAGGGGACATTTGGATTCCATGCAGGAATCCATCACTGCAGACACTGACTTTGAGGAAGTGGAAGGGCCCCAGCTATCCATCTGATGATGTCTCCTTTGTGGACATCCTAAAGACCCTTCACCAAATGGGTGGATAGTCCTGCCAAAGCCCTAACCCAGAGAAGTCAGTGTCCTTTGTGGCCTTCAGCACTGGCCTGTTAACATCCTGGGTGTTCTCCCCTAGTGCATACTCTTATCAAGCTAAATTCCACCAGAACATGGAAGGATCCAGACACTGTAGAGCCTATACCCAAGCAGGCTGACAAGATCTTAAGTGCTCCCTTGGACAAACCTCAGTGGACTAAAGAGATCCTGATAGATGCCACGGTTGTCGTGGTAGCCACCAAAAAGGAGCTAGCTCAGGAGGGCTCCTCTGTCCATCCTCATAACAGGGAGTCTAGGGCTTCGGACAGGTTTGGCAAGAGGGTTGCCAGGCTACAGAGGGACCTGATCATGGAACTCGCTAGCAAAGTCCCTGAGTCCATATCTGAAGAGGAACACAAGAGGTTGATTTCTAATTCATCATAGAAGCTGATTGCCCATGCGGCTGAAGGTACCTCTAGGGCTGCTGGTTCTGGTATTGCCATTAGGCATCATGCCTGGATGTGGCTGTATGACTTTGCAGAACCTTTCAAGAAGTCTTTTGTCAATGTACCCTTGTGGGTTTGTGTCTGTTTGACCCCACAATTTGTGACACTCTCAAACAGCATGAAGGATGAGAAGACCTTTTTTTGACATTAGAATCCATTTTTCTACTCCACAAAGATCCTTTTTCAGGAATTAGTGTGGAGGGGAAAAAACTGTGGTTCAGGAAATCTCAAGGTCCTTTTCATAATTCTCAGGAAGACTTTTCCCCCAGAAGAAGGGGGGGAACAGTGACAATGGTAGATGTCACACCAGAGGCAGAGGGGGTGCACAAAATCAAGGATCAAGGGATTCTTCTTGGACAGACACTTTGAGCACTCCTGAAGGGTTGCCAGACTGTCCTTCTCTGGAGGCAGTCGGGGGACACATATTCTTGCACCCAGAAGCCTGGATAGCCATCACAAATGATCACTGGGTGCAAAGGATCATATCCAGAGGATACTCCATTCCATTCTTAAATATTCCCAATATTTCCCAGATGTTCCAGTCAATCAGAGGGAGGCAGCAGTGCTAGAAATTATAAAGCTGCTCCAAAAAGAGTCATCCAGGAGGTCCCAGCTGATCAAACCAGATCGGGCATTTACTCAAGGTTCTTTTTAGTAGCAAAGAAAGCAGGGGACCTAAGGCCAATTTTGTATTTGACATTCCTGAACAAATCAGTAAAAAACTCAAAATTCAGGATGGTCATGATCCAATCCATCCTACCTCTTCTGAAGATGGATGAATGGATGTGCTCAATAGACCTGAAGGATGTGTACAACCAAATCAAAATGGAGAGGTGCTCCAGAAGGTATCTTCGTTTCAGGTTGGGAGCCAGCCATTACCAATTCTGAGTGCTTCCGTTTGGTCTCATCACAACCCCCAGGGTGTTCACCAAATGCATGTCAGCAGTTGCAGCTCATCTCAAACTGCAGGGATTCAATGTATTTCCATATCTTGATGACTGGCTTGTAACTGCTTTAACCAGGCATCTACTCTTTCAAGCCTGGGATTACCTGTTACATTTAGCTCCCACTCTGGGCATAACTGTAAACACACAAAAATTGTAACTCAGTCCTGTCCAGATAATAGACTTTATTGGAGCTCATTTGGACACAACCAGAACAATGGCCTTTCTACCTCCAGACAGGGTATACACTCTAAGGTTTTATGTCTCTGAAATCCTGGCAATCCCATCTCCACCAGTGAAACTAGTTCTAAGAGCATTAGGGTCTATAGCTGCCATGATAACATTATTTCCCACAGCACGGTTACACATGCAAATCCTACAGTGGACGTTATCAATTCAATGGTCATTACAATGCATCCTCTGACTCACCCTATAAAACTGTCAGGGGGGTTGCAAAGACTCTTCTGTGTTGGCTCCACTCCCAAGAAGTCTGCCAAGGTTATCCCTTCATTGATTCCCTGCCAAATGCATTGCTGACCATGGGCGCCTCCCAGCTGGGTGGAGGGGCATTTTCTGGGACATACAGTCCAAGGAAAGTGGTCATCTCAGAGACCAATTTAAATATCAGTGTTGTGGAGATGAGAGTGGTTCTTCTAGCATTGCAAGCTCTACATAGCTTCCTTCCCCCCAGGACCATTGCAGTTCAGACTGAAGATATGTCTGTGGTATGGTACATCAACAAGCAAGGGGAAACCAGATCTTACTTACTGTGTCGAGACGCAATGAGAGTACGGCAGTGGGTGATCTCTACCATCTGCTATCTAGTCACAACACACATTCCGGGAAGTACAACATTCTAGCAGACAGGCTGAGCAGAATGGTACTGATGTCTTAGGAGTGGTCTCTGAACCAGTCAGTGGCAAACATGATCTTCCACAAGTGGGGTCAACCTTGCTGTGACCTTTTTGCCTCTCCCATCAACAACAAATGCAGCAAGTTCTTAGCCCTGATACCTTCACAAGTTCAGTCCCCAAGAGATGCTATAGTCCATGCTTGGCCTCCCGGTCTACTGTATGCATTTCCACCATTACCCCTAATTCCTAAATTCCTTCAGAAAGCTCATTAGTTGCCAGGTTTGAATCACTTTTCTTTGATCTCATCTACTTTGTCCACCATGGACTCTGAAACCTCTTTCAGACCTGTTGTCCCACCCCTTGGGACAGTCTCATCTGAACCTTCTAGGTTTAAAATAGACCACATGGTTTCCCCAGTTCCAGTGATGGCTAGACATTCCAATCTTTCATTCCCAGTCGGATAGATCCTGCCATCAGCTCACAAAGCTTCTACTAGAAAGGTGTATAAGAGCAAATGGAAAAGGTTCTCTAGTTGGGCTCAGCAAAATTTGATAGATCCTTTTATGGCTCCTGTTCCTATGATTTTAGACTTCTTGGCCTTTCTCTTTCAGAACGGAGCCAGATATTCCATGGTGAAGGTTCAATTCTCAGTCATTTCGTATTTCCATACTGGGGAAGACTCTACTACCCTAGCGTCTTCCAAATTATGTAAGGCTTTTCTCAGAGGCACCTTTTTACTCCATCCTCCAATCAAAGATGCAACCCCTGCTTGGGATCTTACTTTGACTCTACAATCCTTGCTTCTTCCTCCATTTGAACTGGCTGCTAGTGTGGATCTGAAGTTTCTCTCCTGGAAAACAGCCTTTTAGGTTGCTATTACGTCAACAAAAAGAGTTTCTGAGCTCCAGGCCCTCTCTCCTAAACCTCCTTATTTGATTTTCCATAAGGATAGAGTTTCCTTATGGAGGAATCCATCCTTTTTACCTGAAGAGTCCGTTCGTCTCCCGGTTTTCTTTCCCAATTTCTAGAAAAAGGGAGAATGCACACTGCATATTCGTGATGTTTACAGGCAATTACATTTTTATCTGGGCAGGACAAAATTTTTCAGAAAATCTGACCAGCTGTTTATGTCTTTTTTAGATGTGAGGAAAGGAACAGCACTTGCTAAACCTACTCTGGCCAGATGGTTGCAGGATTGCATCTCCTTTTTTTTATTTATCAAGAGATTTGCCCTTGCTCGGGCATGTCAAAGCTCATTCAACAAGATCTATGGCAACTTCTCAAGCCTTTTCCTTGAGAATGTCGATTGATGATGTCTGTGCAACTGCCTCTTGTTCAAGGTCTCATACTTTTATTTCACATTACAAACTAGAAATCACTTCCAGGAATAGAGCCTGTTTTAGCTCTACTGTGCTTCTGAATATTCTTCCATAAGGGCCATCCTAGGTTCTGTGTAGCTGGGGACTCTGCCCCACAGATCAAGAAACAAATGGAAATGGCAACATCAGATAAAGAAGTTATGTTCTTACCATAACGTTCTGTCTGTAGTGTCTGTTTTCATTCTTCTTGACCTCCCCACCCTCCTTCCCCTTGCCTCTTTTCCTGTGTAGACCTGATGGAGTTGGTTTCTCTCAGGAACTGTAGTTCCTGTAGTCCCTGAGTTGAGCTCCTGAACCTTTTTTCTTAGTCTATATCTATATAGATATCTTAGCTATATAATTTTAGCAAACTCTATATGCGGTATTCTGTGGGAAGGAGGCATTATGGGATGGAGAGAAGAAACTTGAGCATTGAATCTTGAGCTTGGAAAGACACCGAGTCAGATCCAAGGTCAGATCCAAAATCCACAGGTCGAGGCAGAATGAAAACAGACAACACAGATGGAACGTTCTGGTAAGAACATAACTTTTTTTTCCATTTTTTTCAACTTATCAGTACTTAAGACCTCAAATAACCTTCCTGGAATAGGTTTCTTATTAGTAGCAGTCACATCAGCAGGTAGATTTATTATCTGCAAAAGTGTTTTGTAAAGACCTGTATACAGTTTTCCATATGAGCAGTGTGTCATTAAGCAGAAAGACCTAATTCAGGCCTAAGTTAGCTTAATTCTTAAACCAATTTATTCAGTTTACTTTCTTCTTTCCTAAGCAAGAAAACAAATGGGATATAAGTCTTCACAGTATCGATGTACATAGGTCATTCAGCTATCACAGTGAGAGAATCAAGTGTATCAGCCAAACTGATCAGAATCAGTTAACAGACCCTTTCCAAGTGGTTAATTAATTGAATTATCTTAATTTATGAAAAATATAACAAAGCTATGCATGGGTAGGTTGGGGCTTGCTCCTCAATGTCAGCAGTTACTTCTGAAGCCTTCTGCAGAAATGCACCTGCCCAATGTATTTGTGAGGCTGATACTTGGACATTCATCTCATGTTCTCCAAAACATGACTAGCTTGATGTCCAGTCTAGGTTCCACTTCATATAATCGAAAGCTCATAACATCTAAACTCAAAACATCAAGACCAGAACATCTAAACTTCATAACATCTAAAACTCATAACATCGAATCTCAAAACATTGAAAACTACAAAGCAACTATAAATAACATCCCACACACTGTTTGCTACATTTATGGATGGGGGCAAGCCCCCCTGCACCCCCCCAAGTGGTGTAGTGCGACCTTGGAGTTTGTATATTTAATTTACTGGGGTGTGTGGGGGTGGAGACCCCACTTGGGTGGTGCAGGGGGGCTTGCCCCCCCTACATAAACATAGTAGAAGCTCTGTGGGATGTTATTTATAGTTGCTTTGTAGTTTTCAATGTTTTGAGATTCGATTTTATGAGTTTTAGATGTTTTGAAGTTTAGATGTTATGGTCTTGATGTTTTGAGTTTAGATGTTATAAGCTTTCGATTATATGAAGTGGAACCCCAGTCTAGTGGTAGAGAATGATTTGCTTCAGCTATCAAAAAAAGAAAGTTTTATACTATTGGTTCATATCATAGATTTTAAGGTGCTTGGCTTGGTGCTGTTCTAGCCATATTATGTTAAAGGCTACCCCACATATCTATCAAGTGTCTAGATTTTCACAGAATGTCCAGATACTTGCCTTATATTTTTGGTCTGTTTCTCATATAATTTGTGGTTTTCTGGCAAATTACTGAGGACTGAACTAACTAAATAATGATATGCATTTAAGTTTTAAATATCATAGCCTTCAGAAAATGCATGCTTACACAAATCCTGTTATTCTAGCAATGGTCTAAGTTTATAAGAGAAATATTTAAAATCTGCCACTATTCTTGGACCCTTGTCTCCCCATTATTTTAAGCTTTGTCTAAATTTCTTGCATTAAGAGTTTGAGAGGTGTGCTACCCCAGCAACTCTGGTTCTGCACAGCAGATGATAGTCAAAACCACAAAGCAGATGTTTACATCCAGATAGGCTTCCGCTGTCCATCTTGCATATGTTGTATGCCTAATGGCTTTTTATATATTTCATTCTATAGTAGTAACAGGAAATTTAAGGGTGTTGATTTTATTACAATATTGGTATCTTACTTCTAGTTTATTGTACACTATTCATTCCATTGTTTCAATTATGGCTTACTGCTTGAATACATTTAATATAAACAGAAATCCACTATGTGCTCTTCTGTCTTATTTCAGTTTTTTATTGTTCATTTATCTTTCACTAAGGCTATTGATTGACAGCATAACCGTGCACCAATTCTGCTTACTAAGACAGAACAGAGCAAGGTATATGGATGTTATCCTTTTCTAACCAGGCACCCTATAATAGTCGGAACAAGTGATTACAGCTGTGTGCTTTTATAGATTTTTGAGTTATGAAAAAAAAAGATCTTGTTAGAGGAGTGACATCTACCTGCAGTTTTATCCTATTCATATTACGGGTTTTTGAAGCAGTGATCCTATTATTTAGACCTCTGTTTTTTTAGGATGTGTGAACTCATCCAAATGATGCTAACATTTGTTGAGGATAGCCTTTCACTCTGTATCATCTTTATAGTGCTTGGAGCACCATGACTGTTCTCCAAAATCATGAGAAAGACAGACTTGTCAAAGGTGATCAACACACTTTTGTTAAGCACCTCTAAGTGCTGTTAAGCTCTAGTCTTGCACTAGAGCATAACAGTGACTACTTATGGCCACCAAATAATAGCAGTAGAAGCTAAAATACCTTTAAAAGCTGTTAGATACTTCACTCTGCTACACTTCAAAACAAAAATGTAGCAAAGTGAAATAAAAGCTTTTAGTTCTTCAGAGGGACACTTCACTTCTGCCCACTGTCTGTGTGGCAGTTTTGGTTAATGCTTCCAAAGCTGTAAAACATTTTACTCTGCTATACTTTTTTCATATGAAAGAGATAAAACCATATGCTACAAAGAATTATGTATGGCTGTGTCTGATCATTACTCTTAATACATGGTCTCAACATGGATGTCAACATTTTCCTCTCAAGCTTTGATTTGCTGTACTGTTGAGGTGAATTTCTTCATATACATGTCTCAAGCATATAAGTTTGCATTGATGGGAAACCTGATCATAATTCTCTGTGTTTCTGTGTTATTCTTTTGTATGTATACTTCCTATATTATATACATCTGTCATATATTTGAATTATTTTCTATTTTTTCCTTTCTCTTTTTTTTATTTGTTCACCCCAGGAGTTTATTCCATTGTCTTCTTTCCTAAGCAAATAGCAAAGGAGAAATAAATGTATACTGTATGGAAGTACACAGGACACTCATCTATTACAGTTAAACAATCAAGTTTGTCACGCATACTTATCGGCTGTTTGAGTTCCTCACTAATAGGAATGACAGTTTCAGTTTGTTGTACATTTTCCTCACATATTAAAATTCATTTCTTTATTTTGCACCCCTCATGAATATGCCCAATGGCTACTCTGCCTTCACCCATTTGGCCCATTCGTCCAGCAGAACAGAAGCCAGGTATTTTGTGGATGGGCATTAGTCATATGGCCCATTTGGTCCTGCATAGGAGGTACAGTTGACCCACCCTTTCCCAGGTGAGAGTTGGGTGGTAGGAAAGAGGCCAGCTTGTTAGTTCTGGCGGGTAGCCTACCCTTTCCCTTTGGGAGCACCAACCTCTCCCCACACACTGGTTCCTTCTAACCCACAATCATTTTCTCCCTGTGAGAAGAATGCCTTCACATATTAATTTCTCCTTGGCTAAATAGTGTCTGCTTAGAACTCCACTAGGTGAACACCTTGTCCTCCTGCTAGTGTCACCCATGTGGTAAGCAAGAGCCACCATCCTCTCCAGCCATCTCTTAATAGTGCCCATGTCACTAACTGAACTCAAGTCACTTGCTGCATAGTTAGAGATTTATTAATTGCCACAGAGCAGGCTATATATTATAAATATTTTTCTTGATAGTTATGGGTGTATTTAAATCCACTGGGATTTTATTTTTAAAATCATTTCACCTAGTTTTGTTTTAATATGAAGTTTGAATTTTTTATTCATTAGAAGTTGTTTCCTTTGGTTTATCTGTTTCAGCAAAACAATATGAAAGGATGTGAGCTGTATTTGAAGTTTAAACAGTCTTGGAGCACAGCTTGCTGTGAGAGAAAGCATATGCTGCTGGCGGGATCACTACTTCAATGTCTTACCACAATGGAACGTGTTTTTCGAGCAGTAGTCATATCTATTTAAGTGACAAGGGAAACTGACTAGATTGCTTGTTACCTGTGCATCAAATGCATTCCATGCACACAGGAAAAGTGAAGCAGGTCCAGTAGAGCTCATGTTTAGTCACAAATCCCTTCTATAGCACAGCCTTCAAAATCTCAGTTCAGTAATATTTTCTGTCACCGCTAACTCTGACCCACAGTACAAAAAAGAGGGTTAAAAAATAAAAGCTTTTCCCAGAGAAACTGTAAACACAATGGGTCCATTAGATAGCTGAAAAAAGATGGAAAAGGCACTTTGTAAACATGATTTTCTACAAATGGCAATAACACTGCAGAAACTTAACTCTTTGAACTCACATTTTCAACAAATCATCTGTGGATCACTACCACCTGAACACTTATATGTGATTAATGAAAACAGCTGCAAAACAACATTTACAAGTAGAATTGTACAGTGGCACACCAGTTTGACATAACAATGCCTAAAATGACTGCTTTGAAAATTTCTTATCAAAATTCAGAATACGCAAAATGTTTAACCCCATACAATAATCCGTTAGATGAAATGAGTAGAATTACTGTCCAATAAAATATATTCTGGATGTATAATAAAATACATAAACTGCTAAACATAAAATTCAGAGCGCCAAAAAAGAAAAAATACAGAAACCCATTTTCTAAGTGTACTAAGTTACTTAGCAAAGAAGTGCGTGGTACAGATATTACCAGACATCCACAGGTTGTAAAGTACAAGACTAAGAGCTCCTGCCTCACATTACTACTGAGAGCTTCGTAATGTCTAGCTATGCATGCTCTTGGATGCCTTACCTCTTAGTTTTGGATCCAGGAGCAGCAGCAGGCCTCATTTATGCCTGGTGTTATAGTGTGTACCTCACACAACTTCTTTATTACCAGAATGTTTCTTTCTTAAAATACTGCAAACAACAGCAAAGCTTTTGTCTGACATTCACCTTAGATAATACTACTTGTCGGGACTAGCAGGTTAGGTTTAAGAGGTTAAAATGAAAATATTCATAACAAAGTGAAGACAAGATTTTTCATTTTTGGTAAATAAATCTTCAAGAAATGTTTAGGATTTTTGGACAGCTTTATATATATGTCAGGACAGTCTATGAGAATAATATTTAAATAATGTAATTCATAATATTATTTAAAGCATGGAAAACAGATAGAGTCTTACAAACAATGAAAAATAAAAGGCAGCTATTGCAAGACAAAAGCAATGCTTGGTAGCTGGTAAATCCTTTATAAGCAGAAAACTCCAAATCCAGAAAAATACAGACAATATTCATCCAAGATAAAACAGTGCAAGCAAACACAGCAGTATTAAGCGCTTTCGTCTGGTAGATGACTTCCACAGAATACAAAATACTAAAATTAGCACCTGTTTAAATACATTGCTTACCCAATCACAAATAAGCTGACATCATTTCCCTCATTAACAAGGCTGCAAATACTTAATGCAAGCCAAATATAAAACAGTAATACATATAAAAAGTTGGTGTTACCACAAACTAAGTCAATTTCCTGGTTGCTGTGAAGGCCAGTTCTTTGGGCTGGTGTAATAAGCAAATCACTAGTCTCTGAGCCTTGTGAATTAGTAATGTCATTCAACCCTAAATAAAGAGGGTTAGACATTAATTTGTCCACTTTTTTAGATAAATTGGAAACTGTTGCAGTTAAAGTGGATACAGATCTAAGTAGAGTCTGCAGCTCTGCATCGCCAGTGTCACGCATCTTCAGAGCAGGTGGCTAAGGGGCTCCGTTTATGGAAATTTCCCACTGGACTGGAAAAGGACTCACACCTTCATAAAGAACTTCTACAATTTTTTAACAGGCAAGGGTGTGAATTGCTTTAAATTTTGATATCTGACAATAACCGTAAAATGTCATTGTTATTAAGGGAGATTAACACTTTAGATTTAAGCATTAAAAATGACTTGTTGTTTGAAATGAAACTTAATAACTTTAATGCTGTCTTTAATCATGTTGACACCAAACTAATTGAATTAAAGACTAGGAAGGAAAGGAAATTATTAAGGGATAAGGTGGACTATGAGAATGGTAGAGCATATCCAGATCCACCGAGGGGACAACAAAGTTTTTCTGTTAATAACATTTCTTGTACTGAGGACAATGAAACTGAAGAGCATGCACAAGGCAATAGTGGAAATGTTTCCCCTTTAGAGCAACCTCCTTTACGGAGGTTGGAGAGGTTACACAACCAGAGACAGGGGAGGCAGGATTACTACAGGAATGGCAACAACCCTGGGATGGGTTCCTGGAGGGGAAGATGGGGTTCATGCAGGAGATAAATCCTGGCAACAATTTTGACAATGATAACAATAGTGGTCTGGTACTTAATGTTATTAGCAATAATAACTGTGATTTTAACATTTATAATTACAGCCAGGTCCGAGTTGACACCAGGTGGGCCGAGTTATTATCTAAGGGCTTTAATTTTGTTCCTATTAAGGAAGGGACGTTTACTGACTCTATTATACAACTTAAATTATTTACAAGAAAACTTAATTTGGCCTTACATTTTCACAATAACAATACTATTACTGGCCATTTGGATACAAGTAGGCCTAGTTTTTTTTACCCCCATCACACCCCCTAGTACAACTGTTTGAGAATCTATGTGAAGCTGATATCAGGAACTTATTAGTGAACAAGTATAAAAAACCTGGTCAAGCTAACTTGGACTGTGATGAGAAAAAACTATTAAGTGAAATTTTAGAGCATCGTGACATAAGAATAATGAAACCTGATAAAGGTGGGGGCATGGTAGTTATGAATGTGGTTGATTATAACAGCAGGATGATGGAACTTCTGTATAGTGATGTCTATCTTCAGGTCTCACGAAATGAGATTAATATAGCATATTGTAATATTGACCTGGAATTGGAACAGCTGTTATTAAATGGGCAAATTACCTTAGAAACTCATAATTATATGCTTATAAGCCATCCTAAAATATCCACAATTTTTGGCATACCAAAAATTCATAAATCCTTTGAAAACCCACCATTAAGACCAATTGTGGATGCAAAAGCCTTAAAAACTTATAGTATTGCTAAGTTCATTGATAATATGACCAAAAACATTCTAGATTCACGTAGTCTTGTGATTAGGGACTCATGGGACTTTCTTACTAAAGTTAAACAGGACATGTTTTTTGATAGTAACATATTGGTCACTATTGATTTTTGTGATCTCTTTTCAGTTATTCCACATCAAATTGGCCTTGAATGGTTTTATGATTATTTATGTGCCAATTCAATACTTAATCATAACACCATTCTGACTTTACGAACATGTATGGAAATAATATTAGAGAATAATTTTGTGACCTTTGAAGGGCATCTTTTTAAGCAAAAACAGGGTGTTGCAATGGGTGCGTGCTGTGCTCCAGTGTTTGCCAACATTGTCTTGGCACAATGGGAGGACCTGTTTGTTACCAACTCGGAATTTAGGACTTCATGGATATTGTATGGGCGATACCTAGATGATATAGTCCTGTTCTGGAAAGATAGTGAGGACGACCTGAAGAATGAGTATTTGGAATTTGTAGAACTCAAATGGCAAATTAGGCTTGATGCTTATGCTCCTGGGTTAAATGATAGAATTTCTTTATCTTCTCTGTTGAAATTAAAATCTATGTTTTTTTATTTAGTTATATATATTGTTTAGGGATGTTTTAAACTTTTTATATGTATTACTGTTTTATATTTGGCTTGCATTAAGTATTTGCAGCCTTGTTAATGAGGGAAATGATGTCAGCTTATTTGTGATTGGGTAAGCAATGTATTTAAACAGGTGCTAATTTTAGTATTTTGTATTCTGAGGAAGTCATATACCAGACGAAAGCGCTTAATACTGCTGTGTTTGCTTGCACTGTTTTATCTTGGATGAATATTGTCTGTATTTTTCTGGATTTGGAGTTTTCTGCTTATAAAGGATTTACCACCTACCAAGCGTCGCTTTTGTCTTGCAACAGCTGCCTTTTATTTTTCATTATTTAAAGCATGTTAAGTTTTGGGACCCAGATGATTCTTTACTCAGTGTAACGATAGCAGCCACATTTGTGACAAGCATGAGTTGAGGGAAATAGTTCTGTTTTGGAATGCTTTGTTTATTGTGTGATGTGGTTTAAACCCAGGATGACTGATTGTTTATTGTAGTCTTGTGATCAATCAAATAGCTGCTTTTAATTAATTAAAACATATTCACCCATCTTAAATACTGGCTAATCTCACTTCCTGGACATGTGCTCTGTTTTTAACATATCCATACATATTATTCATGCTGTATTAAAGTACTTGAGCTAATGCTTTATTCAGGAATGCTAAAAGCAAACTGTGGCAGTGCTGTCATTTAACAAGAACATGCAACAAAAGTTAATGAAAGCCCCATACAAGCTGATAAAACTGATTAATCTTCTCATTGATTATGCAGTAGGGTGGCTGTTGCAAGTTATATGCAAAATGAAGTTCATTGTATGGTGAAAAACGTCATGTGTCCAAATTAAAACCCTATAGTCATAGTTGCTTGTAGCAAACACTTGCCTTTTATAACTGAGGCCATTATATGTGATTGTGCAATTCTTACACGTTGTGCAGATTGTATTTTGTGTAGATCATGTATAATTTGGTTCGTGTGAAAAAAGTGTGAGAATGGATTATCTTTTTGTTGGAATTTATCTGCAGTAGCAGTTGGCCTGTATCTAGCTGCATTAAAAGTGTGGTATCAGGTTTTTCAACAGCAAAAGACTACATTCAAATGAAGTAGCTGCATAATATACGCAAAGTGAAGCAAGTGGAAATCTTAGAACAGTATTAAATAAAGCAGACTTTCTACAAGAAACAAACAAGACAGACAAAATGTAAGCATCTGTGTCTGGAATTGTCAAGTGTCTCTGGGCATATTAGGGGGGGTCATTATCTTAACAGGGAAAAGTCCTTGACTAGGCCATATTCCCATCAGTACTGGCTTTTATCTTCAAGAGCTATGGATTTTCCATTTGGATTTGATTAAAATGTTTGGACAAGAGATTAGCTTTCTGTGCTTTTGAACATATTCTGTGTCTGGAGTCAGTCCCACAGGATGCACTCAGCACACTATGCTGTATAGGAACAAGTAAGCTAACTTTTCTTTTGACTGTTATCTCAGAAAATAAATGTACCCCAAAGATAATAACTCATGCTATTGAATCAGTGTTAGAATTTATTTTAGAACATGAAGTAACATTCTTAATTGAGACATTCTTGTGTTGTTGACCTAAGTATTTCCCTAACACAGAAACAATAGATATTACTCCAGAAGATTTCTAACTTGAGAATGCAGCTGAAAAATACAGTAGGCAAGATTCATTCATTTCAGTTTAGAAATGTCCTAAGTAAGACAATACTGTATGCAAGTATAAAGCTGTAAAAGTTTGAGTTAAAAAGTAATTTATTTAGTAATATGCAGTTGTACAAATTTTTGGATTAAAGGTGTCCATATCTTGCATGCATTTAAACTCATAGTAGAAATGTACAAATCAGTATCAAGTAAAGTTAGCAGCTTTGTTAAATTACTAGCTAACAGAAAAAAAGAGTTTTCTGCTGGCAAATGCTGTTAGGTCATAACATTAAAGAACAGTGAAGGAATATCTTAGAATTCTGTGTAACATAGTATACATCTGTGAATATAGGCACACATTTGGTTAAAATCTGATTTAGAGGAGGGAACATTCTAGTTCAGGACAGGAATGCAGGAGACATTACTGCTATTTAAATATATATATAAAAATATTTCCAAGTGTTTTTTTTGTAAAATTGTTAGAGGCAAGTATCCCTTTCCTCTGTTGTCAATGTATAAACTTCTTATTTTTTGCCACAGGTAATATTGGAAGTTTTGGGTTGTTCTTCTGTTTCATGGCATGGGTCCCCATATTTCACCATGACACCTCATCCTCTCATTCTTTTATGCAGAATTTAGTGGCTTGACATCCCCGCCCCAGCTAGGGTTGACACCACCCAGGCTTAGGATGGTGAAATGAATTTGATTGTGAGTAGAGTATGTGTAAACTGGATCTACCATTGCTGGTAACCACCCACAAAGGAGGAGTTTGCAGCTTAGAGTTTCGGCCATATCCCCTATGATCTAACATCACTAATGTGGGACTGCTTGTAATGAGGTGTAATCTGTGACAGCAACCACACCAGGGCCAACAACAGGATCATCCACTTGCTCGATGTTGCTACTGTTCTGAGATTCCAGCCTCCCACAGGGGTTTTAGCAACAGCCTGCCCATATCTGCATATCATCTGTGTCCCTCCCTCATGAAATGTATAAACGTGCTTAGCTTGCATCACTTCTGATCTGCCTAGTTTGCTGATCAGCTTTCAATGATCCCAAACTGGTTAAGTTGGTATTTCAAATTAATGAATGAAGAAATGAACAAAGAAACCCCAGTTAATAATGAACATTGTACATACTTGTATGAGACTGTAAACCCAAGAATGTGGCTGTTTTACAGACATTTTTACTTTTTGTTTGTTCTGATTTCTCTTTTAAAAATATTTATTAATTTAGCAAATACTGGTTCAAACAATCATGTATACAATCAGATGTTTAACAATAACAAAACATTCATCTTGCCTCCTACCGCCCTACCTCCAGTTGATCAAAAAAAAAAAAAGGAGAGAATCTGATCTACTGCCTGATTTTGAGCTCACAATTTAAACAGACTCCGTAACTTTGCATTGTTCAAAATAACTAATCTATTTTGACTACACAGTGGCACTGAAAGTTTCAGAATTACTTGGTTCTAAGCTACAATAATTAATCTTCAAGTTGCTAAACTTGCTATCCTTTCAGCTTCATTTGGTCTTCAAGTTGCTAAACTGTCTATCCTTTCAGCTTCATTTGGTCAGCACTTAAAATCTATATGTCTTTTGTACTTGGTATATGATAAGTCAACAGATGAAGCAATTAGCTGGAAAGTTTTGACCCATAAAGTTCGAATTTGGGGGCAGTCCCACCAAGCATATTTCTATAAGCCTAATAAAGTGCCCCTGCTAGAACAGCCCCTGGGCCGCCGCTGGTTGGCCCCTGCCCCTAAGGGCCTATATGCTATAAGTCACATCCATACCAACCACATTCAATGTAGTTTGCGTAGCCAGAAGGGCTTATAAATCAGATGGTTGTACTACTCTATACAGATTAGCTAATATTTTCTTCTTTCCACATATTTCTGACACAAAAGGATGCTTAAAATGAAAAAAGAAGCATCTTTATTCTTCATCTTACAAAGGATTCCTATAATGTAGAATAATTGTTTTAGACTTACAGGTTCATCCGAATATGTTTTCTTTGTTTACGTTCAGTTGATCATCTTTTCCTATTTCTTGTAAAGTTTTTGATAAAATTTGCTTTTTTATTGATTGTCTGCATATTTTGCAGGCTTAATGTCATAAACCTGATCTACAGTAGAAGGTTGGTCTAATAGTTCATATATTTTTTCATGCTGGTCTAATAACGCATATATTTTTTCTTTTTCTTTTTTCTTTTCTTTGACTAAAAATTGAAATAAACTACTTGCAATATAGGCTTTAAAGGAGGTCCATATAGCAGCAAAGAGAATTTCTTCTAAATCATTGTTCAACCAAAAATCAGTTATTTTGCATTCTAATTAATTTTGGTATTTTATATAAATGCCTTTATTCATAATATATCTCCTTATTTCATTAATCTGAAACAGTAGATTAGTCAGTACTGGTGAATGATCAAAAATACATCTTAGGTACATTTCCATTTTCTTAAACATATGTATTGAACGTTCTGAAACATAAAATAGGAATCTGTACTTATAATGGGTATAACCCTTTAACTGAGAGTTTTTATTTTGCAACAGATCTATTAAAGAGTAATAATGAAGAAATTCATGTTGCATTCAAGCATGAGACCTCTTAGAGGTTCATAGGTTCATAGGTTGGTACTAGGCTATCAGCCCTAGGGCCTATACAAGCCTAGCCATAACAATTCCCTAGCTATTTCTTCCCACACTATTTACTTCCCTGGACCCCTGTCTAGCAGGGTGACTGACATGATCCCCAGGGTGAATTTCATTTCTCCCATCCAATCATCAAGGTTCCTTTTGAAGAGGACCAAAGAGGCACTCTGCTTGACATGTATGGGCAATCTATTCCAGAGTCTGGGGAGTCTCTGGGTCAGGAACCTATCCCCCAAGAGCATCTAGTAACATCAACATTAAAGTCTCCTGCTAGAATGACTAATCTAACTTCTAAATGCAACATACCTACAGGGATTATGTGTACAAATACAGAATAGTCTGAAAAAGTGCATGCATTATAATAACAGATGCTACCATATTAAATATTTGCCAGTTTTATTCTTGCACTTGAATCCTAATAAATTTTCAGAACTTTATATTGGTGAAAGTGAAATATAATAGCTACTCCTCTTGATTTATTATCAGTAGAGTTGATAAGTATATTAGTGGCTGCTTTGACACCTAATCGTACATTATGGTTTTGTGTAGACAGATTAATTTCTTGTAAACAAGATGCATCATCCGAAATATACTTTAAGATTTTTAACATATTATTCCTTTTAATAAAGCAGTTAATACCATTCACATTTAATGAGGATACACCATTGTATTTTAAACCAGAAGTGAAATATACAATGCAAATAATACAAAATACTCTTGCTTGCCTTAAGATCCCTCTCCACAGAGGGGGAATACAACTGACAGGTTTGTAAATCCAAATTCTTATTTCTTAAAGATTCCAAAATTCCATGCATTATGACTGAATAGCTGCCAGTTTTCTACAAGCTTCTTCTGAAATAGAACATTTAAATTATAGATTACCTGGGAATATTAATCTAGAAATAATCCTTTTTGTCACAAAATTTTACTTACATCAGAAAAATCTTTCCTCTTATGTAGTACATTTGGTGGAAGATCCCAGGCAGCTGATAAGACCAGGTTGTGGTCAGCCAATGAAATAAACCTTATGTGACCTATATTGCCCTATTATAGCCTGATGTAAGGGACCTCATCTATGGACAGTATCAACAGTGATAGAAAGCAGCTCTTTTTCTCCCCCCAGAAGTGCAAGGATAGATTTGTCTATATTTAACAACAGAATTAGCCAACTGTTCAGGCACCCCTAATATTAGTACTTGCCTCTGAAATTTTTGCACCAGATTCTGAATTTTAATGTTCTTAGTTCTAATGTTATATTTGTTAGAAAGCTGCTATAAATCAGCTTCTAATTTAATTGAGACTCATTTAAGCATGATATTAGATATCTTTGTTTAAGTAATTTTTCTTTCGTCTTTTCCCGGTTAGGGGTCGCCACAGCGGATCATATGAATGCTCATTATTGGCTGTGGAGTTTTTACGGTGTCGAGTTGCCAGCCCAGTGCCAAATCTTCCACAGAAGGCACATCTTTGTTCAAATAATAAATGTTTAATTTTATTTATTTTTGATTAACTATGCATGATTTATGTTAATTTGAGCTATTTATCTGATTTTTCTGGATATATTGGCCAGAGATTTAGCTTCCATATTAAGGCTGCCCAGTTTGGTCATTATTAACTGGGTCCATACTGGAATTTCAGTAACAGTTCTTATTGCAGTCTGTGTTCCACCATTATTTCTTAAAGCTGCACTTAATATTTCATGGCTGAATACAGATGTATTTAAAATGAATACACAAGGAAGACATAACAGATACCTGTGAAGATGCTTGTCTTGCAGATTCTCTCAAAGGAGTCAGTACCAAACAAGATCCTGTTTTCTGCAAGATAACCATTGTCAAACTGGATGAAGAAAAAACACTGGGTAAATGTTTGTCTAACTGTGAACTCTTGTCATATCCAAAATGTTGTTCAGCACATCTCTATTTTTAAGCCAGATTCTTTACTTGAAAAGAATTATAAAATCTTCCCCTGAAAGAGACTTTGCTTTTTATCTGAGCTGGTGACTGAAAAAGATGGGGAACTGCAGTTTCTGGCTCTGAATCAACATTTTCAGAAGGAGCAGACTTCACTACAAAGACTTTGTTATAAAGATTCAACTTCAATTGTCCCCTTTTGTGGCACTGCATAATTAGCTGCTGAACACAATATCGTTCTGCATTTATTAAAAGTTTATTTTTTATAGATTTATGAGTGGCAATTGAAACACTAATACTATCTAATGCAATAAGAAAGTACTTCCAAACTGATGGCTTGCCATCATTACACTCCCACAGCTATGAGCATAGTGATGTCATATTGTTCCTCTCCGTCACAGGCAATTCTCCTCAGGTGCTTTTTTAACACTTTTCTTTGTACTTCTGGGTCCCTTAGAAGGTTTAATGTTCATCATAAGGTACATTGCAGCAGTTCATATTATGTGTGGGATAAAGATGTAGGCAGATATTATTCCTGACTGATCTTTTCTAGAAGTCAGATACCTTTAGGAATGCATAGTTCAGTCTCATGTTGCTGTTAATAGAAGGAGGCCAACTATAAATGGAAGGCAGTCTTGCATGATCCTTTCATTTTATGCCTCTGAAGAGAACAGATGATTCACAACTTTTCTGGTAATTTTCAGCCAAGGTTTCAAAACAATCAGAAGAATATATTATGTTTTAATATTTTGCAGTAGTTTGATGACATTTAAATTAATTTTAGTTAAAATGTTTACTAATATCTTTTATTAAAAAGCATGTACAAACTTAATAACAATCAAAAAGTAAAAATAACAGTTTTCATGTAGAAGTAACAAGCCTAACTGCAACAGTACAATTCTAAGAGAGATTCTACTCACAAAATCCAGAGCAAATTACTTTAGTAGCTATAGTCTTCTTCTTCTTCTTTCGGCTTTTTCCCGGTTAGGGGTCGCCACAGCGGATCACCTTGTCCGCACATTGAATGGCAGTGGAGTTTTACGGTGTCGAGTTGCCAGCCCGGCGCCCAACCTTCCACAGAAGGCACACTCACACTCACACGCACACCTAGGGCCAATTTAGAGTGTCTAATCCACCTGCAGCATGTCTTTGGGATGTGGGAGGAAACCGGAGCACCCGGAGGAAACCCACGCGACCACAGGGAGGACATGCAGACTCCGCACAGAAGGCACCCCAGCCGAGGATCGAACTGGAGAACCTCTTGCTGTGAGGCGGCAATGCTAACCACTGCACCACCGTGGCCGCCCACTTTAGTAGCTATAGTAATATAGCAAATCATACCCAGATACTGATTAATGGCCTTGGAAGGTTATTGTAAATTTATTCCTTAAAAATATCATATCATATCCCTTGACTAATTTCCTGAGTGTTTAACTGGCAGAATGACTTAACATGCATTAATTAGGGTCTATATTATATATTCGAAGTTTGAAACTTCAAAAATATAATAAAAAATGTAAAAAAAAAAAAACTTACATGAACACTCTGATTAGGGGGTCAAGCCCCCTGCACCCCCCCCCCACACCCCCTCTACTTAAATATACCAACTCTGAGATCGCACTTTAGTGCAGAAAAGGGAAATTGTTCCATTCTGCTCTGTACAGAGCCATTGCTTTTAACCTTCGAACTTTTCAAAGTTCGATCATATGGTGTCCACCATATGACATTCAAACTTTGAAAAGTTCAAATAATTAATAGGAACCCCATTAATTATGTTATTATTAAGTAGCAAAAAGTGCAATGCTGAAATGCAAGGAATATGTGGCATCAGTGTTGAAAGGCACATACCATGTAACTGAATGTACTGGACTTGTGTAGCATTATAACTAAGCACATTTGTAACTGAGTGAAGATGCCCACAGAGGGGTGTTGCTGTGTTGCAAACAGTGGAACAACCAAGGTTGCAAAGACCATGGTGCATTTAGCCCACCATCAAACATAATGAAATATATGAGTTATTAAAATATCTGGTAGTGTGTCTGGGTGAAAGCTGGGATGAAGGCTGAGGAAAAGGTGAATGCACACAGTACATTGCATGGCCAGCAACAGAAATGGGGTAGATCACACAGTGTAAAGGAGTTGGCTTAGCAAGCAAAGGGAAACATAGAAGGTATTGCACTGAGACTCGTCCAATGGGCAGAAGGTGAGGGAAGAAAGAAAAGAACTTTTGGTGGAGTTAGTTCCCATTTTTCATAAAACAAGGAAATACTAACAAACACAAAGGGAAGGAAGAACAAATCCAGCAAACAAGGGAGGGAAGGAGATCAAGGGGGGAATACTAGAAAGGCTGATGCTCATACCTTAGTTGGACAATATTCCAGGGGTAATTTTGAGGTTTAGACTTCTAGTACTGAGTAGCATTACCCTCAGATTTTGCTTGCTTGTACCTGTTATGGTGGTGAATTTGTCATTTGAACCTTGCCTAAAAAATGCACTATAGGGGTGGCAAGAGCCTTAGCCAGTATCCGGAATCCCAAGGGAGACAGGTGCGGGCCATCTCTGACAAAACATCATGGTCTGTCAATCATGTCGTCCCAGGCAGACAAATACTGGATCCCCTTAGAATGACACCAGAAACTTAGCCAATTGTTGAAGTCAATCATTTTGTCCTTGTACTGTGGTATCATTCTGGGTGATGGCAGGATGCTACTCAGGGCTAGGGACATACCTACCTGGGCTACAAGATCAGAGAGCTCCTCCATGTCTCTTTTCATGTAGTCCAGGGAGGTACGTTTCAGGTCATTCACACCAACATGGACAATGACAGTGTCATATTTGTACTTGTTGTGGAGTAACCTGAGTGCGTGCTTTATGTGGCGGATCTTGGCACCTGACAGGTAGCTGACAGTAACTTTCTCCTTGTTTAGCCTGGTGAGTGGAACATCAGTGTGCCTCACTATAGAGTCACCTATGACTAGAGTGTTGAGTACGTTGTTATGCCTTATGGGCTGTGGTTGAATGGCACACTGAGTTTGTGGGCTATGTGTCATTTGGGTTGTGTTGGTGGGTGGAGTTTGCTTGAGTTTATGCTTTGGAGGTCCCTGATGCATGGGCAGGTTTTTATTGAGAGCCTCCACGAATGTGGGTGTGTGTTTTGTGTTTCTATGTGTGTGTTTTGGTGGTGTAGGTTTTGAGGGACTATGTGATGAGTGCGGTGTGGTGCAAGTGTTTGCCTTCTCCTCTTGACTGTCTAGTCCAGTCCAGTCTTGGGTGAAGAGAGCTTTGCTTCCAGTTTGGCTATATAAGTGCATCTCTCACAGGTTGTAGTGTTGGATGGTAGGAGGAGAGAGTTGTCTGTGTACGTGAGGCAATTGCTGCATTGCCCCAAGATGCCCAGATTCATCAGGTAGACAGGAGAAATCACCGGGAGCTTACCCTTAGACATGCCTGGATAGGTGCTTATTTATTAAGTACTAAAAACTGCTTTCCTCTAGACAAGTGAGGAAAGTTGAGTGCTGTAGTATGCAGCTTATTTAGTGCTTACAACAAGTTCTGAACAAGTGCTCAGTTCAAAGAAACAGATCTGAGTGCTGAAACTAGAAAACTGGCTAGTTCTAAGAAACAAAATTAAGCTAGAAGGCTTCCCTCCAACACATAAAGGCTTGGGGGCTCAGAAGTCTACCAACAGTCTATACCACTTACAGGAAAGGCAGGAAACAAGCTTAATTTTTTTTTTTTTATCTGTTCTCTCTAACCTGTTTGCTGTTGTATACCACAAACAGCAGGGGGCTCAGAGCTAGAACTTAATGAATACCCACTCCCGTTATGGACCCCTTTGTAAGTCACACCAGTGGATTATTGTACATACCTGTACTAATTCTACTAATGTTTATAGGACCTTCAACCATAGCAGGACTGACCAGATCAACTTTTTTGAGACCTTTATCATATGCTTTCTTCAAGTGTAAGAATGACCTTTTGAGCTGTTTCTTCATCTCCAGCATCTTCACTATTTGTCTCACTGCAGTCTTGAGATAGGTTGTACTGCCTCCTCTGTAAATCTGAACTGCCCATCTTACTTTCTACTACTCTGCTTATTCATTTAGCAGTTACCCTCTCTAGCACGTTCATGCAGTGTGACAGGAGTTTGATACCGCTGTACAGTTATGAATGTTACCTTTGTTTTGCAAACTGCTACTAAAATGCTTATCATCTCATCATCAGGTATATATGCCTTTCTCTCCATACTGAGGTGAGTACTCCCAGGAGCCATCTCTCCTCTAACTCACCAACATCGTGATCATATCTGATGTAGCTTCTTCTGGGCATGCTGCATTCCCTGACTTCATTTTTCTTAGTGCTTCTTCTAAGGTGGATTCTTCTTCATCTTTTATTGTAGGTTATGCATAGAGCAGTACAACTTCTGTGGATTTTTTTTTCATTCAGAAGCTGTTGGAAGTACTTCTTCCATTTAATATTGATGTCCTCTGGGCTGGTGACCAGATTGGTGCTGGTATATCTCTGTCTTCTTTATATTTCTGTCTTTGTCTTGCAACCTGATAAAGTTTATTTGTGGTATCTGCTGAGCCACTTTCCATACGCTGGTATAGTTTCTCTGATGCCTTGTTCTTTGCTATTGTGACTGCTCTCTTAGCCTGTTTGGTAACCAACTGGTAACACATAATAGTAATAAATAATTATCGACCATGGAATATGTAAGACCTCTCTGTAATCAAATAGGATAGGTTAATTTGAACACAAAAAGGGTAAACTGGCTAGGCTTAAAACTGGCTGCAAGGGCAGCTAGCCTAGTACTTATCTATGAACCTGTGAACCTATTCCTTCTTCCTGGCCTGTCTTTCCTTTCTCCCACTTCTTCTTGCAATAATTATTTCATTCTTTCTTTCATATCTTCCTGGATATCTGCATTCTGCCACCGGTTTTCCTTATGTGCCTTATTTCCATAACTGGCTTGGCCACATATCTCCACTGTAGTCTTCACATATGCTGTTTTGAAATGTTGTTCTTCCTGAGATGCTAGAATTCTTTGAATTCCTCTGGTTTCACTCCAGACAACTTCCTCTTCTTCAGCCTAGTCTCTGTTGACCTTAGATCCCTCTCTGACCACTGCTTACAACAGATTGCTTCCACAAATGGTTTATGCAGACAGTTTCACTAGGGATGTCTTTGCAATCTCTGATTCTACCCCAGTGCACATTCCTTACTAAGAGGAAGTTTTCCTCAGTTGCATCATACTAACAATTCTTTTAATATGATCTTGTAACTGTCTCTTTTGCTGAGTCATGTGTTTAGCACCATCAAGCCATTTGTATGACAGAACTCTGCAATGGTTTCTCCTTCATTAGGGTTACCATAATTCTTTGTATGTAAAAGAGGACGAAAAAATGTGCTGCTACCAACACATATTATTTTGTCCTCTTAGGCTGAAGAGCAAAAAAAATAAAAAAAATAAAAAAAAGGTCTTTACTCTTACCTAAGAGGACGAAATAATATAGTGTTGGTAGCAGCAATTTTTTCGTCCTCTTTCTACTGTTAGTTGAAGAGCAAAAAAAAAAGGTCTGTGTTTGGGGATTTTTGATTGGCCCATATGCTGGTAAACAAGCCAATCAAAACCTCGAACAGCGGACCCTCTTCTGTTCAATGCGGAACATCAAGCAGTTCCGCATTGAATAGAGCTCTGCTTTTTGATTGGCTCATATACCTGTATACGAGCCAATCAAAAACGCACACAGCGGACCGTCTTCTGTTCAATGCGGAACATCAAGCTGTTCCGCATTGAACAGAGCTCCGTTTTTTTTATTGGCTCGTATACCAGTATATGAGCCAATCAAAAAAAATAAATAAATAAAGCGGAAAAAAAGCTCCAAAATAGGGATGTCTGCTTTTTGAAAATTCTGCAATTTGTCCAGGTTTTAAAACCCGGACAAATTGCAGAATCTTCAAAAACTGCTAGGACAGGAGCCCAAAAAAGAGGACATGTCCAGGGAAACCCGGACATATGGTAACCTTATCCTTCATTATTCCTTTTGCCCTACCCATATGGACCCAGTATACCTCTCCACTGTCCAGATTTTTGCAAAATATCTAGATTTTTGCCTCATATTTTTGTTCTGTTCCTCATAAGATGTTTGGTTTTCCTGGCAAACCACTGAAGCTTGAAGTCAATAAATAATAACAGACATTTGAGTTTCAGACTTCATACCTTTCAAGAATTCATGCTAATGCAAAACCTGTTAATCTGAAGTAGTTACTTCATTTGATCTGCAACCTGTGGGTGGTCGGATCCGACCTCGGATCCGAACCGGCAGCTTTCCAAGCTTCAATATCCGAGCTCCTCCCCCTACCCATAATCCCTTACTACCAACCACATTACCTCAGATCGTTTTTTGCCACAGCTAAAGACAGTTGCTTCTTAGTGAAGAGCTCCTGGCCTGGTGAGATTGTTCCTTTTTTATAGCTATTTCTAGTTTAAATTGTGTGTGTGTGTTGTTTTAGTGTCGAATCCTTTAAAACCCACTTAAAAAAAAACTTTTTTCCTTAGTTTAGATTTGTCTCCCCCCCCCCCTAGTGTTTGGGTGTGTGTGTGTGAGAGAACTTATGGCTGAGTCTAAGGCCATATTTTCAAAATGTACTGAGTGTGGCCACAAGCTTTCCCCAGCTGATGGCCACACTTAGTGCGTTTTATGTCTGGGGGCAGCACATTTGTCGGAGGCCTGCCAGATATGTGCGGCCTTCAACCCTCGGGCATTTAGGGACAGGAAGAACAAGCTGATCCTGGTGGGAAAACACCCTCAGGAATTGGCTTCTTCTTCCTCTCCCAGCCGGGTTCAAGCTACTCCTGTAGCTTCGGCGCCAGCTACTCCCTTAGCTGTACCCGGGACTCAACCTCCCTTATTGGGTACTAGCTCTGTGGAGTCTAGTGCTTCTTCCCACAGGGAGAAGAAGAAGCATAGAGACAGAGAGGGCCATAGTTCAAAGAAGCGGGCTGAGTCTCACCCCTCGGCTCCGCCTGAAAAGATTCTGAAGTCCCCTGAGAGGGTCTCCGGATCCTTGTCCTCTCGGCTCCGTTCACCTTCCTTTTCTCCGGAGCTGGAGGAGGAGGATAGGTCTCCCTTGAGGTCTTCGAGGCGGCCCTCCCGGCCTGCCTCGACTACCTCCTCATGGGCTACAAGAAGCATCTCTGAAGCAGATATGGATTGGATGATGCGAAGATTTTTACAGACCCAGATGCAGATGGGGATGCTCTTTCCTCCCCCCGCTTTGGGAGGGAGTGCAGCCCCCATTTTTGCCCCGATCGCTCCATCTACGACTCGTTTTTGGGTCTCAGAGTTGTCGGATCCAGGCCCTTTTGGATCCGGGGATACGTCGGCGCCGACAGGGATGGTGTCTTCAACGCCGACTATACCTTCGAGCTTCTCGGATCCAAGCTCTCGGGGCTGAGGGTTGAGCATCGGATCCGAGGGAGTGGTTGTGTCTTCGGCGCCAATTGGGGCGGAGCACACCACTACCTCGGGTCCAATTGCTTCAGCTCCGACCCCGATCCTATCCTCGGAGCCGAGGAGGTTGCTTTCTCAGGCTGGTGATAATGAATCTCCCTCGGCTTTTGAGGTAGTGGAGAGGGTACTGTCGAGGTCATCCAGGTCCCCGACCGGGCCTTTGGATCCACCCGTGCCCCCACTGTATCAGGGTCTGTCTTCGATCATCCGTCCATCTGGACAGCCTGCCCAAAGCCTCCAGTTAGTTCCTAGGGAGGAACACCACCCGGTGGACGAGCCCTCTTCAGACATTCCTGCCGAAGAGGTGCCTCGAAGCACCAGTGCAAAAGGAGGCACCTGGACTCCCCCGAGTCCATTACCATGGATACAGATTTGGATGATACGGAGGGTTCCCCAAGGTCACCCCCTGAAGATGTCTCATTTGGAGACATCATGGAAATGTTGCGTATAAGAGGGGGGGGGGTCTGCCCAAAAGCCCTCCCTGGACGAGTCCTTATTTCTGGAGGCCTTTGAGGCAGGCCCATCTCCCTCCTGGGTGTCCCCCCCCAGCCGACCCCTTGGTGGACCTAATCACCACCAGGGCTTGGAAGGAGCCCGACACCGTGGAGCCTATCCCTAGATGCCCAGATAAGGTCCTCAGCCCTCCCTCTGATAGACCTTCTTGGTCCAAAGGCGCGCCGGTTGATGTTATGTTGGTGGCGGCAGCCACTAAGAAAGAACTTGCCCAAGAAAGTTCTTCGGTCTATCCGCCGGACAAGGAGTCCCGGGCTTTGGACTGTATTGGGAAGCGGATGTTTGCTTTAGCGACCTTTGCCATAAGGTCGCTGAACTACATGGCACACACTATCAGGCTACAGCGTGACTTAATTAAAGAATACGCTGCAGCCCCTCCGGAGTCCATGTCGGTCCCAGACAAAAAGGTTTTTGAGACTCGAATGGCCACTCTAAAGTCCATATCAAATACATGTATGCGGCTTCTTTCCCATGCAACGGAGGGAGCCGCTAGAGCTAGCGGAGCGGGAGTAGTCTTGCGACGGCACTCCTGGCTCCGCTTTTGCGAATTCACGGATCCCTTTAAGGCGTCCTTCGCGAATGCCCCTTACGATGGTTCAGCCTTATTTGGCTCATCAGTTCGCGACACGCTAGTCCAAAGTGAAAAGGATGGGAAGACGCTGTCAGCCGTCGGAGTCCACTTATCTAACCCCCAAAGATCCTTCTCCAGGAATCAGAGGGGGCAAAAAAAGCTGTGGTTCCGTAAATCTCAGCAATCCTGTCCTGTTGCGGACAACTCGTCCTCTAGAGGCAGAGGAGGACAAGGTGGACACTGGCCCAGAGGCAGAGGGGGCCTGCGTAACTTCGGGTCTAGAGAACCTTTCTCGGAGGGACCCGAGCAACAGCCCTGAGGGCTTGCCCGACTGTCCTTCTCTGGAGGCAGTCGGGGGGCGATTATCGGAGCACCTGTCAAATTGGGAGTCCATTACAAACGATCGATGGGTGCTCCGGATAATATCCAGAGGTTACACGATACCGTTCTCACACCCCCCCCCAAACCCAAACATCTCCCCGATGTTCCACCCCATCAAAGGGAGTCTGCAGCTCAAGAAATTTCGGAGTTGCTAAGAAAAAGAGCCATCCAGCCTGTCTCCCCAGATCAGTCCGGATTGGGTTATTACTCCTTGGTGCCAAAGAAAACGGGGGACCTCAGACCCATTCTACACCTCTCGTCCCTGAACCTGTTCATACCCAAGAAAAAGTTCTGGATGGTCACCCTCCAATCTATTCTCCCCTTCTGCAGGAGAATGACTGGATGTGCTCGTTGGACCTCAAAGATGCGTACTACCATATACTAATGGACAGACGATCCAGGAGGTTCCTCCGCTTCCGGCTAGGAGCCAGTCATTATCAGTTCAGGGTTCTTCCATTTGGCCTAACCTCAGCCCCCAGAGTGTTTACCAAGTCATGGCAGTGGTTGCAGCCCACCTGAGACTCCAGGGCATTCAGGTGTTCCCTTACATGGATGACTGGCTCCTCACCGCCCCCAACAAGCATCTACTGGTTGCGGCGAGAGATTACACCCTATCTCTGTTTTGTCATTTGGGCATTTCAGTGAATCTAAAGAAATCTTGCCTGTGCCCTACTCAAGCCCTAGAATTCATAGGGGCCAGGTTGGATGCTTGAATCTCCAGAGTGGTTCTGACATCGGTCAGGCTAAACAGTTTGCCTCGCCAAGTCTTGGACATTCTTCGGAGCCCCACTCCTCCAGCAGAATTAGTCCTGAGGGCATTAGGGTCTATGTCAGCAGCGATCTGCCTTTCTCTCCATGCCCATCTGCAAATGCGAGTGTTACAATGGACTCTCCAGGTCCAATGGTCACTATCGGTCCATCCCTTGGACATGCCGATTCCCCTGAGCAGGGCATGCAGGGGCTCCCTACTTTGGTGGTTACAGGCTCAGGAACTCAAAGAAGGGAGACCCTTTGTGATTCCCCCAGTCAAAGCCACGTTGACCACGGATGCTTCCTGCCTCGGGTGGGGCGGGCATTACGCAGGCAAGTCCGTCCAAGGCACGTGGACTTCTCTAGAGACTGCATTGCATATCAATGTCCTAGAGATGAGGGCAGTGCTTTTGGCATTGCAAGCTCTCCATCACCTTCTACCTCTGGGGACTATTGCAACCAGATGGACAGCATGTCCGTTGTCTGGTATATAAACAAACAGGGAGGGACCAGGTCTTACCCCCTGTGTCGAGAAGCCATGAGAGTGTGGGAATGGGCTATTTCCACCAACCGCTTTCTGATAGCAATGCACATTCCGGGGCGGTCCAACATATTAGCGGACAAGTTAAGTCGGGTATTTCTCAGCCCTTACGAGTGGTCTCTGAATCCCTCTGTCGCGAAGCAGATATTCCTCAAATGGGGTCAACCTCGCTGCGACCTTTTTGCCTCTCCCCATAAACTCAAAATGCAGCGATTACTTCGCGATAGTTCCCCCCAGATGGGAATCCCCCAGGGACGTTCTGGTTCATGCTTGGCCACCCAGTCTCCTTTATGCATATCCTCCTCTTCCTCGGATGATGAAATTCATCCAGAAAGCCTGTCGGTTGGGGAGCAGAGTGATTCTCATTGCCCCATTCTGGCCTCGACAAATCTGGTTCCCCTTTCTGCAGTCTCACAGTGTGGCCCCCCCATGGATTCTGGATCCCAGACCAGACCTAATCTCGCATCCGACAAGATGCCACACTCCGAACCTGGTCAACCTCAGGCTCACGGCCTGGTTGATCCAGTTCCGTTAATGGCAAGGACTCCCGGTATCTCGTCCCCTGTTAAGGCCATTCTGGTGGCAGCTCATAAGCCATCCACCAGAAAGCTCTACAGCAGTAAATGGAAACGCTTTTCCATCTGGGCAAAGGATAAGGAATTAGATCCCTTTATGGTTCCTATTCCCACTATCCTGGACTTCCTATCCCTCCTTTTTAGACAGGGAGCTATTGCGTCCACCATTAAAGTCCAACTTGCAGCCATCTCTCATAATCATGTGGAGGATGGCGTAAATTCTTTGGCATCAGCAAAGATATGCAAATCCTTCTTAAAAGGCGTGTTTCTTTTAAAGCCTCCCATTAAGCCGGCTATGCCTCCATGGGATCTTACCTTGGTCTTACAAGCATTAACAGGACCAACTTTCGAACCGGCAGCCTCAGTGCCTTTAAAATTCTTATCTTGGAAAACGGCCTTCTTGGTTGCTATTACTTCAGCCAAGCGGGTATCAGAGTTGCAAGCCTTGTGCATTAAGTATCCATACCTTATTTTTCACAAAGATAGGGTGGCCCTCAGGACTAATCCTTCTTTTCTGCCTAAGGTAGCCACAGAGACTAACATGAATAATCTATTAACCTTCCTGTTTTCTTCCCGAGTTTCCAAAACAAAGGTGAATACATATTGCACAAATTGGATGTGCACAGACAACTACGTTTTTACTTGCATAAGACTAAAGATTTTCGCAAGTCAGACCAGTTGTTTGTTTCTTATGCTAAGTCAGCCATGGGCAAACCAATTTCTAAGGTGACAGTGGCAAATTGGATCTCTCAATTTATTAGACAAGCATACATTTCAGCTGGGAAGCCAGCTCCGGTTGCCGTCCGGGCGCATTCTACTAGATCTGTGGCTACCTCAACAGCTTTTTGGTCTAGAGTTCCAGTAGACACTATTTGTTCAGCAGCTACCTGGTCTTCTTCCCACATGTTCATTTCTCATTACAAACTGGACATGATCTCCAGAAGTAGGGCTTCCTTTGGCTCCGCGGTGCTTCGGAATATCCTAGCCTTTAGGTTAGCTGGGGACTCTGTCCCACAGGTTGCAGATCAAATGAAGTAACTACTTCAGATAAAGAAGTTATGTACTCACCATAATGTTCCATCTGAGTAGATAATTCATTTGTCTGCAACCGACCCCCCCTGCCATCCCCCGAACCTCGGTAAGGTATTGTTCCTTGGAGAATTCTTCTCCGTCTTTAGCCTATAGGGCAAAATAACCGATCTGAGGTAATGTGGTTGGTAGTAAGGGATTATGGGTAGGGGGGAGGAGCTAGGAGCTCGGATCTTGAAGCTTGGAAAGCTGCCGGTTCGGATCCAAGGTCGGATCCGACCACCCACAGGTTGCAGACAAATGAAGTATCTACTCAGATGGAACGTTATGGTGAGTACATAACTTCTTTTTCTATCAACTTTAACAGTTTATAAGAAAAATATTTAAAAACTACTTATTTGGGGGGTTTTGTCTCCCCATTATTTATGGCTCTGTCCAGATTTTTTGTGCTAAGAGGTTGAGAGGTATGGGATCCAGGCAATCCTCACATCCTGTCCTGTGTATCCTGATATGAGCATTCAGGTCACCCATTATCAACACCTGCTCATTTGTCCCAGTCTGTTTAGTAGGTCCTACAACTGCTGTATGAACACTCTGCTGTGCGGGGATAGGCTGACACAAAGAATAATACCCTGTCTTTACACTGGAGTCTGTAAGTAAGTTAATAAATATATAATATAAACAAACTACATTTGGCTCTGCTGCTGTGCATTTTATTTGCCTGCTTGGCTGTTGCCAGTGATGTTTTATTTCTTCCAATTGTAATACTTTTATTGACTTAGTGCTGAAGAGTCAATAGGAATGTTGCAGTTTTCCTTTCTTACAATTTAATTTCTTGGTTTTATTTCAAGTCTGAAATTATACTGAATGGTGATGTATGTCTTTGTCACTCTGTATACAGGAGGAGCTGGGATAATGTGGAGTTTTATCACTATCGTTATGATTACAGAAAGGACTGTAGTACTTTGTTCTGGAAGGGAAATTGTATAGGCTTTCATTGTTCTGTTGAATATATTGGAAGGACTGCAGTTCTGTAAACTGCATTTCTGGGGAAGTTTGTTTAATTATGGCACTTGTTCATACATTTATATATCTTCTAGTAGCTTATTTAAATAATGAATCAACTTTTCTGTGTTTTTGTCCTCAGTTTTCTGGGTGTAATTTCATTTTGTATAGTGCCTGATGTCTAAGCACTTACGCATAAACTTGTAGTTGAACCCTCCACTGATGCTCTTTTAACATCTTTTATTAATAGTTCACATATTTGGAGGGCACAGGGATGCATTAGGGCTCTACTTTCTCTGTTTCCCATTGGAGGGTCTCTTCAGAAGATGGTCACCCGAGACCATCTCCTGTCAGTGCACAAAACTTATATAGAGCAGGTAGGTATCCAGGAGCTGCTGCTGGTGCAAAGGATGAAGACAGAGACATTCACAGAGTAAAGGATAAGCAGGCAATGTGTGCTGTGTATCCATCCATATGTATGCTGGTGGAGTCCAGTAGGCAGCTGCAAAGATGGGATATGGCAGTATGTGCTGGGTAAACTGCTGCTCTACATGGTTTATGTATCCTAGCCACAATGCAGGTTAAGATCAGGAGACATCATATGGAGCTATTGCTGGCTATGAAGATAATACTTGCAGAGTGTATCACAGCTATCAATGTGCAAAAGTGGCAGATAACAGTACTAACATTTACTGTCTGTGACCTGGCAAGTATCTATTCATAGGGTTATAGGTATGTACTAGGCTAACGGACCTGGGACCTTTACAAGCCTAGCCCATAGAAGTGCCCTGGCATTGTGCCCCCCGTCATTAGTTCCCAGTGCCTGTATCAAGTAGAGCCACTGGAGTGATCCCTTGAGCCACTGGAGTGTTCCCCGGGGTGAACTTTCTATTTCCCATCCACTCATCAAGATTTCTCTTGAAGAGAGCCAGTGAGGTGCTCTGCTTGACATGTATGGGAAGTCTATTTCAGAGCATGGGTAGTTTCTGGATTATGCACCTGTCCCTCCAGCATGTTCTGTTGATTGTGGTAATGAGGTTTTGAGGTCTGTGGAGCATGTAGTGCAGAGGGATTGGGATTTCTTTAGATGTAGCATTTCTAACAGAGCTGGGTCAGACATGGCTTTAGGTTCATAGGTTCATAGGTTCATACTAGGCTATCTGCCCTAGGGCATTTATAAGCCTAGCCAGAGTGTGTTTGGCTTTCGCCACCCATTTTAAAATTAATTTTGCTATGCCCTTTTTCGAGGTTAGTATACTGTGCCTCTGTCTAACAGTGACACAGAAGTGATACCCGGGGTAAACCTACGATCCCCCATTCACTCATCAAGATTCCTCTTGAAGTGAGTCAATGAGGGACTCTGCCTAACCTGGACTGGGATTTTATTTCAGAGTGTAGGGAGCCTCTGGGTTATGAATCTGTCCCTCCAGCATGTCCTATTTATATCAGTGCTGAGGTTCAAGTCTCTCAAGCGCGTAGCTCGATGGGATTTGGATTTTCTGAGGTGTAGCATGTCCATTAATTCCGGGTTGGACATGGCTTTATGCGTCAGGCACAGATCGCCTCTGAGCAGGCAGTATGCCACTGAGTAGAGCTGGAGTTTCTTTAACTGGGCAGCATATGGCATCTGTCTGAGCCCTTTGATCCTCTTGGTGAGGTACTTTTGGGGTCTTTCCAGTTGCTGCAGGTGTCTGGTAAGGTACATCCCAAAAGGGGCATTGTACTCAATTATGGGCCTGATGAGGGATGAGTAAAGAGGCACGATAACCTCCCCTGATCTAGATGTGAATCCCTTCATGATTAGGTGGGCTATATAAAATGTTTTTCTAACCACTTTGGCCATGTGGTTGTCAAATGAGAGATTGCTATCAACTTGGGTCCCCAGGTCCCTAATTACTTCTTCCGTACTTAATGGATTACCACCTATGTGGTAATTTGTGGGCACTTTGCTTTTGCCAAAGGGGATGACTATACACTTTTTGGTGTTTAGCTTGAGGCCATGGCTCTGGCACCAGTTGTCTGTTTCTATGAGGCCCTTTTGGAGGATGCTTGTGTCGGCTGGAGAGTCGACTATAGCGCCCAGTTTGCAGTCATCTGTGAACGTGGTCAGCCACAGTCCTTCCGTGTTTGCCTGTACCTCCGTGAAATATATACCGAACAGGAGAGGTCCCAGGACTGAGCCTTGTGGGACGCCACTTGTAACTGGTTTGGAGTCTGACATGGCTCCAGCAATTCTAACCATGTGGGTTCTGTCCTTGAGCCAGTTTGCAACCCATCTAGTGACATAGGCATTTGTATTTAAACTGGTGAGCTTATCTATAATGCTCGAGTGGGGTATTGTATCGAAGGCTTTTGCAAGGTCCAGGTAGGCTGTGTGGACCACCTTCCCCTCGTCGATGGCCTTGGTGACTGTTTCAAAGAAATTGACCAGGTTTAAGAGGCAGGATCTGCCCTTAACAAAGCCGAACTGGGTAGGATCCAGTGTCTGTAGGTCCCCAATATCTTTTTTTATGAGGTCCATGATGATCCTTTCCATAGCTTTGCAGACCAAGCTAGTCAGGCTTATGGGGCAATAGTTTCCAAGATCCGTTGAGGCACCACCTTTGTGGAGAGGGACCACTGTTGCTGTACGCCACTCTTTGGGTACATTTCCTGTGGTAAGGCTGAGATTGAACAGTAGTTTTATGTTTGGGTTTAGCTCTTCTTGGAGTTCATGTAGGACACAGCCCAGTACACCGTCTGGTCCCATTGACGCTGTGTTTTTTGCTTTGGAGAGGGCGGCTCTTACCTAAACATCTGAGATGTCAGGGGGGCAGCACTCTGCTGGGATAGATATTTGCCCTTTGGGTGGGGAGGGGGGGAAAGTTTGTGCTGAACCTGTCAGCTAGGATGTTGGCAATGTCTGTGGGTTCGGTGTATTTTTTGTCATTTTGGACTAATTCTGAGCATATCTGGGAATTCCCACCAAGGTTCCTAACATAACTAAAGAAAGCCTTGTGATTATTCTTAGTGTCCTGTGCAATTTTTCTCTTGAAGCTGGCCTTAGATAATTTTATGAGTGCCTGTAGTTATTTTGCTAACACTGATCAGAGATGCCTTCCCTTTTTGGGATTTTGCTCTATCATGTAGTAGCTTCCTCCTTGTATTGTATAGTTTGTTTATGGCTGGGGTGCACCAGACAGGACGTCTGCCTTTGGAGGATTGGGTCTTGGTTTTATTTGGGATTGCGTGATCCATGCATTCCTGAAGGTGTTCATGGAATGCATTTATAAAGGATTCTGTTGGCTGGGCTGTATTTTCCACAGGCCCTGGGGCTTTGAAGGATTCCACCTCGGTTTTGAGGAGTGTGAAATTTGCTTTAGAGAAGTTTTTCACTGTGGTTTTCTGGGCAGGGGGTGGGGTCGGGATGTGAATATCCAGTGAGATTAGTTTATGGTCTGATTTTACCAGTGAGGGATACACTTCTGGTCTGGAGCATAGAGTCCCCATGTTGGTGATGATCAGGTCCAGTATGTTTTCCCCTCTTTTGGGAGTGGTAACAAGTTGTTCCATAGCATTTGAGTTTATAAATTCTAGGAACCTTTGAGCTAGGGTGTTGGAGCTAGAGTAATGCTCCGAGTCTATGTTTGGGTAGTTGAAGTCGCCCAATATAATGGTGTTTGGAGAGACCTTCATATTTTCCAGTGTTCTCAGGAAGGCCAAGTGGGGTTCCTGGGTTTGGGAGGGTGGTCTGTAGCAGGCTATAAACTGGAAGGCAGTTTTACCCACTGTTAGTTGCACATGGATAGTCTCTGATGCTTCATGCTGTGCCACCAACCTGGAGGTGTGGGTATCTTTGACGAATATTGATACTCCCCCTCCTTTTCTGGTTTGGTCCAAGTTTTGGTGCTGAAAAGCATGGTATGAGGTATAACCTGGTAGTGCTGGGGTGCTCTCTGGAGCCTTGAGCCAGGTTTCTGTTACTGCACAGATATCGATGTTCTCCATGCTAAGGAGAGTTTCGAGTGCATGCATCTTGAGGTTTAGACTTCTGGCATTGAGTAGCATTACTCTTAGTTTCTTATCACTTGTGATACCTATGGAGGTTGGTTTGTCTTTTGAGCCTTGCCTAAAAAAGGCACTATGGGGGTAGCAAGAGCCTTTGCCAATATCCGAAAGCCCAGTGGTGACAGGTGCAAGCCGTCCCTAGTGAAGCATCGTGGCTTGTCGAGCACTGTAAGTCAAGCAGAGATCGCCTGTTAGCAGACGATATGAGACAGAGAATAGCAGGAGGTTTTTGAGTCTGTCCATGTAGGACATGTGTTTAAGGCCTAGGATCCTCTTCGTGAGGTACTTTTGTGGCCTCTCCAGCTGTTGCAGGTGTCTAGTGAGGTACGTGCAAATGGGGCATTATACTCTATGACTGGTCTAATGAGGGAAGAGTAGAGAGAAATGATGACCTCTTTCTTCCTGGATGCAAAACCCTTGGTAATGAGATGTGTCACATAGATGGACTTTCTGACCACACTGGCAATGTGGTGGTCGAAGGAGAGGTTGCTGTCAACCTGTGTCCCCAGATCTCTTATAACATCTTCAGTGTTCAGTGGTCTCCTGTCAATGTGTTCATTAGTGGGAAATTAATTTTTCCCAATGGGGATGACAACGCATTTTTTGGCATTAAGCTTAAGGCCATGGTTTTGACACCAGTTATTGGTCTCAATGAGGCCTTTCTGTAGGATATCTGCATCACTTGGTGAGTTAATGGCTCCCAGCTTGAAGTCATCTGTAAATTTGGTCAGCCAGAGTCCCTCCGTGTTGGCCCAGACTTCTGAGAAATAGATGCCAAACACGAGAGGACCCAGGACCGATCCCTGTGGGACTCCACTCGTGACTGGTCGGCAGTCTGACTTGGAGTCCGCTACTTTCACACTGTGGGTTCTCTCTGTGAGCCAATTTGCAACCCACCTAGTGATATAGGGGTTAATACCTAGTTTGCTGAGTTTATCAATAATTCTTGAGTGAGGAATGGTATCAAAGGCCTTGGCCAGTAGGTTGTATGAACTGCCTTACCTTCATCCACTGCTCTGGTAACTGACTCAAAGAAGTCAAACAGGTTGAGCAGGCATGATCTGCCTTTCACAAAACCAAATTGCATGGGATCTAGAGTTTGGAGATTCCCTATATCCTTGTTAATTATGTCCATGATGATGCGCTCCATAGCCTTACATATCAGACTCGTCATGCTAATGGAGTGATAATTTCCAGGGTCTGTAGTCGCTCCTCCTTTATGGAGAGGGATGACTGTAGCAGTTCTTCATTCGGTAGTGACAAAGCCTAAGATGAGGCTGTGAGTGAACAGAGCACACAGATGTGATGCCAGTTCACTTTGTAATTCATGTAGAACACAGCAAGAGATATTGACGGATCTCATGGAAGCTGTATTCTTGGCCTTAGACAATGCACCTTTAACCTGTGCTGCAGTAATGCTAGGTGCCTGGCATTCTTCCAGTATTGAGATTGGTCCTTTGTGGGGGAGAGAGGGGTAAAGTTGGCACTGAATCTGTTAGACAGTATGTTGGCAATATCTGTTGGCTCAGTATAGGAGGCACCATTGTGAAGTAACTCAGATCAAATCTGGTATTGCCATGGATATTCTTGATATAACTATAGAAGGCTTTCTGGTTGTTTTTAGTGTCTGCTGCAATTCTGCCTTCATAGCTGGCTTTAGAGATTTTTATGAGGGATTTCAACTTTTTGTTGAGGCTACTAAGGGAATTTTTCCAGTCTTGGGACTTCAACCTTTTTCTGCAACAGTTTCTTCCTTCTGTTGTAGAGTTTATTAATGGCAGGGGACCACCAGACTGGCTTCCTTTTTCTGGAGGAGAGCATCTTAGTTCTGTTGGGTATGGCTAGTTCCATGCATTTATGTACATGTTCGTACAGTGCATTGGTGTATGATTCGGCACTCATGCATCTATTTTCCATTGGCATGGGTGCCGTGAAGTTAGCCACCTCTGTTTTAGGAGTCCAAAGTTAGCGTTGGAGAAATTTTTCATGGTGGATACCTTTATGGGGGGTGTGGGTGAGATGTGGATTTCCATGGTCATTAGTTTGTGGTTGGATCTAACCAGGGAGGAATTGACTATTGGTGTAGTGCAGCAGTTGCCCATGTTAGTAATAACCAGGTCAAGGATGTTGCTTCCTGTAGTGGGGGTAAGAATGAGCTGGCCCAGGACATTGGAACTGATGAATTCCAGGAGGCGTTGGGCCAGTGCATTGGTGCATGAGTAGTTTTCCCAGTTGATGGAGGGGTAGTTGAAGTCACCTAGTATGAGAATGTTGGGTTGGATCTTAATAGTTTCCAGGGTGCTTAGGAATGTGGAGTGAGCCGGGACATGGTTGGAGACCTATAGCAAGCTATGACCTGGATCGCTGTCTTAACCAATGTTAGTTGTACCTGGAGTATCTCAGATGCGTTATGCTGGGTTACTAGTCTGGAGGTGTGCATATCCTTTATGAATATGGAGACACCACTGCCTTTGGAGCTTTGGTCCATGTTTTGGGGACGAAAGGTGTGGAATGAGTTATAGCCTGGTAGTGCAGGGGTGCTTTAATCCAGGTCTCCATTACAGCACAAATGTCGATGGTCTCCATTTTGACGAGTGCTTTGAGTGAGTGCATCTTGAGATTTAGATTTCTAGCATTGAGCAGCATGACCTTCAGATTGCATTTATTTATAGCTGTTTTGGTGGTAATTTAGTCTTTGGAACACCACCTAAAAAAGACACTATAGGGGTGGCAAGAGCCTTAGTCACTACCCGGAAACTAAGGGGTGACAGATGCATGCCATTCTCTGGCAAAGCATTGAGGTCTGTCAGTCATGTCATCCCAAGCAGACAGATACTGGATCCCCTTAGAATGACACCAGAAACTTAGTCAATTGTTGAAGTCAATCATTTTCTGTTTGTACTATGGTATCATTTTGGGCGATGGTAAGATGCTGCTCAGGCCTGGGCCACATAATCCAAGAGCTCCACCATGTCTCTTTTCATGTGTTCCAGGGAGGTGCATCTCAGATCATTCACACCCACATGGACAATGACAGAGTCATACTTGTACTAACTGTGGACCGACCTGAGTGTGTGTGTTATGTGTTTGATTCTGGCACCTGATAGACAGCTGACTGTTACCTTCTCCTCATTGAGCCTAGTGAGTGGGACATCAGTGTGCCTCACTGTTGAATCACCTATGATTATTGTATTGGGCAAGCTGTTTTGGCTTAGGGGCACACTGTGTATGTGAGCTGTGTGTCTTGTAGTTTGTGCTGTGTTGTGGTGGTTGAGTGCGTTTCTGCCTTGCAGGTCTCTGCTGTTCAGGTAGATTTCTATTGAGAGCCTCTGCAAAGATGGGTGTGTGGTTTGTGTTTTTATGTGAGTGCTGTGATGGTGAGTGTTCTGGAGAGCTCTGTGTTCCATGTGGTGTGGTGCAGGTATTGACTTTCTCTTCTTGACCAGCTATTCCGGTCTTGGCTGGAGAGTTGATGGCTTCCAATTTGGAGATATAAGTGCATCTCTCACAAGTCTGAGTGTTGGGCAGTAAGAGGAGAGGGTTGTCTGTGTACATGAGGCAGGTGCCACACTGCCTCAGAATGCCCAAGTTCACCAGGTTAATAGGAGAAAGCACAGGAAACTGAACTTTAGACATGCCAGGAGGGATGGTCATCATTACTAAGTACTGGAGTGTCTAGTGCTGATAGCACTTATGTGTGCTACAATAATTGCTACAAAAAGCCGAATGAAGTGCTAGGCGAATAAGTTAATCAAACTGCAAGAGAGAAGAGAAAGTTGAAAGGGATAGAAAAAACTGCCCAGACGGCCAATAAACTACAATTTCAGAGCCATAAACCACTCCTCTTGTGGTAGACAGGCTACCTAGTGCTTACCACTCCCACTGATAAGCTGGAATGCTTCCCTCTCACACAGAAAGATCTGGGGAACTCAGAAACTTAGAAAACAATCCTGGATACAGCAAATCTGTATCTGGACTACTTTAGTAACAGGAAAGGTGGAAAACAAGCTTAGAATTTTTTTTTTTTGTTTTTTTCCAGAAAATAAAACACTTATCTTATAGCTGGAATACATCAAAAAGACTTTAAAACTGTGTAGCTGAAGCTCTGGATGCTGCAGTCCTGTTTTTAGAATATGCTACTCAATTTTAAGGGTAAGAACTCAGTAAGAAAAATCTCACAATGAAGCACAGATTATCACTTATAGTCAAAATAATAGCACTTGCAGTATGAAAAATACAGTTAAACAGCAACAAAAATGCAGTAAAATGCAGTTAAACAGTAATGAATTGCGATAGACAGCAATGAAATATAGTTAAACAATAGCTCACAAATCACATCAGTATCAGACAGCACTAATAAAGCAACAATTTAGTAGAATACTGTCATCAATTTAGTGAGACTACCAACAAACAGTAATAAATATGGCAAACAGCAAAATGAAGTAGAAAGAATGGAAATATTATCTTGGAGCTTATAAACAAGGACATAGGTAACCTCCAAACTCTGGACCCCACTCAGTTTGGGTTTATAAAAGGTAGGTCATGTCTCCTAAATCTGATTGACTTCTTTGAAGCAGCCACCAGAGACGTGGATGAGGTTAAGGTGGTGCACACAGTTTATCTTGACCTCGCCAAGGCTTTCAACACCATCCCCCACTCTGGAATTATAGATAAACTCACTAGACTGGGCATAAATCCCTATGTCACAAGATGGGTGGCCAACTGGCTCACTGGCAAAACCCACACAGTGAAAGTAGCCGACTCCAAATCCAACTTCAGATCAGTGACAAGTGGAGTACCGCAGGGCTGAGTCCTGGATCCTCTACTGTTTGTCATCTATTTCTCAGAAGTCCAGGCTAATTCAGCAGGTCTTTGGCTAATGAAGTTCGCAGACGACTGCAAACTAGGTGCCATAATAGAATCGCCTAATGATTTGGACATTCTACAAAGGGGCCTCACTGAGACTGATGCTTGGTGTCAAAGTCATGGCCTCAAGCTCAATGCCAAGAAGTGCATTGTCATCCCCTTTGGGAAAAACACTGTACCCATAAATTACCACATAGATGGTAGCCTACTAAGCACCAAAAGTGTGATAAGAGACCTTGGAACACAGGTGGACAGTAGTCTCTCCTTTGATAATCACATCACCACAGTAGTCAGGAAATCCTTCTGTGTGGCACACCTCATCACAAAGGAGTTCACCTCCAGGAAAAAAGAGGCCATTGTTCCTCTACTCATCCCTCATCAGACCCATTACAGAGTACAATGCCCTACGTAGTTTGGCATCTACCTCACAAGACATCTACAACAACTAGAAAGGCCACAGAAATACATAACTAAGAGGATTACCGGCCTCAAACAGATGCCATATGTAGAATGTCTCAAAAACCCAGCTCTTCTCTGTCGCTTATCGCCTACTCAGAGGTGACCTCTGCCTAACATATAAAGCCATGTCAAACCCAGATCTTTTGGACATGCTACACTTAAAGAAACCCCAATCGCCCTGAGCCACACAGTTGAGGGACCTAAACCTTGCCACCACAATAAACAGAACATGCTGGTGGGATAGATTCCTGTCCCAGAGACTAACCATGCTCTGGAGAAGGCTACCCATTCATGTCAAGCAAAGCTCCTCATTAGCCCTCTTTAAGAAAAAAACTCAACAATTGGATGGGAAATAGGAAATTCATCCCAGGGATCACTTCTGTGGCTCTTCTAGACTGGGGTGCAGGAAAATAACTTTCTTGGGTGGCGAAAGCCAGGGAACTTTTTTGGCTAGGCTTATATAGGCCCTAGGGCTGATAGCCTAGTACCTACCTATGAACATATGAACCTATGAGAAAGGTACATTTTTTTTTTTTTTTTTTTTTTAGTAGAAAGTGAAGAGACAGAAGACAATGAGATAATTTAAGGTTCAAAAGCTGAAGGGGTGGGCCTTTGCTAAGTTCTCACTATACACAGTAGAGTGAGCTGATGTAATGCGACTGGTGGGAGTGTCCAGTATCAACTTTATACCAGAGGCGGGCAACTCAAAGCCACCAAGACTTGAGAACACCACAACAACTGAGGGAGTGGGTGGGAAAAAATGTACAGATTACAGAGATATGTATTAAATCAGAAGTGCAGAAGACAATTGAAAATAAACACTTATCTTTATCCAGTATCACAGCAGGCAGTAGACCAGTCTCTCTGCAGCTTAGAATAGTTTGAATAAACAGGTATATCTGATTTAAAACACTGGCTATTAAAGGCAGAGAAACAGAAACCAGCCCAATTATCCAATCAAAAACAACAATTTTGCTATTGTGGAAGACATATCTGTGGTATGCATTGTCTTGTATCAGACCATATTACTCAGAGGTATACAGTGTTGGTTACAATGGAAACCGTTATGCAGTCTATGTTTAAAAGCCCTACAGCTCATATATACTGCTCAGCATTTCATGACATGGTCATCTATCTAATAATGTTGACTCTCTGCAAATATCATAGAGATCAAAAAAATGGAGCCAGCAAAAGGTGATTGAAAAAGATATATTAAAGTAAAGGCATCACAGCAAATACAGACAGCCTGTCTGTATTTGCTGTGATGCCTTTACTTTAATATATCTTTTTCAATCACCTTTTGCTGGCTCCATTTTTTTTATCTCTTTGGTTTACGTTTGGGGGCCGTGCAGTACCTACGTGCAGGAGGACGGTTTTGTTGGTCTCTGCAAATATCACCACATTAGTTTGTCATGTGTAGACCTTTCACACTCTCATATCTAGGTTTCCGTCCATTAGCTGGTGATAATGCATAATCTCCAAGTTAACCATGATTTATAATGGAGTTTTGTGACATGTGGTCAAACACCAAGGACATACTATGGTTGTCCATATTACATAATATAGCCTACATAGCTAACTAGTTTGTCTTTGCCGTCATTTATTTTTTGTGACCTGATGTCTGTCAAGGTGGCAATACATTATGTGTGGAAACAGAAGATGTTCATCATTAAATCATTGTTGCAGTAGCATAAAGCTGTATGGTATGTATCCTGTTAAAGGTATTGGACATTCAGCAAGTGTGCTAAGGCTTTTGACCACCTTTCTCATGCACCATATATCCATTAAAACACATGAGTGTGCTGATATAAATAGGATTTTTGAGAACCAAATTTCAAAACTTTTTTGCCATTGAAGCATGTCATGGGATGTCTGTTATCCTCAGCATCTTTAATATCAGTTGTTGGCTTGGAACTAAACTTATGTGCCCTGATGGAAACCTTCCTAACTTTTTTCACTGAAAAGTTTAGCATAATTAATTCCTATGTCTGTCAGAAAGGGGAAATGTGCATGTGGTATGAAGATACTGTACAAGGACTCCCACTCTTTTTGAGTTTGCTGCCTTGAAGAAAGTCATAATGTATGGTCCTGAAAAATGTGTTTGTTTTTCTTCACAAACCAATTTATAGTAGATTTAATAGCCTTAGACTTTTCTTAGAAAACCTAGCTATTGAACGTCTTGGTTCAAGCCTCCTTTCTGTCAAAGAAGAAAAAAAAAGTTTCTAAGGAGAGTTTAGAAGGGACAGAGTCATCTGACTGTCAGTCTGATCTTCCCAGCCTCTTTAGCAATGCTCAGTCAGGAGCCACTAAAGGAGAAGATATCAGCACATCCAGTCAGACTGAGCATCAGGCACCAGCCAAGAAGGGAGAATTTCATTTTATTCTAAGTCAAGGAATTGGATGGTATGCTTCAGATATTGGTAAGAGAAGAGGTAGAAGGCTCAGTCACAGAAGTTTGGATATCTGAGTCTTCCAAGCCTATTTGGCTTGAGAACCCCAAGAGAAAGTCAAAAAAGACTAAACACCCGCCCCTTCAAATTCATCCAGTTTGAAGGGTTTACAAGAGGATGGGTATAATTTTGCACAGGGTCTCTTCAGGGCTTTCCAGTCTCTCTGGTATTCAACCCTAGTGTCTTTCCAGTCCAAGACGGAAAGATCCTCCTTGCCTTCTGAAGAGATATTCTCCAATACTGAGAAGGAAGGTCTGGATTATACCACACAACTCTCTTCTCCTATCCCTTATGAGTTTGAGTAAAAGGAAAATATATATGTTTTACCTTACCTCATGAGGAAATTTCATTCTCAGATGCAATTTATAAAATGAAATAATTCTTTAAATGGAAGGGAATGGAGATTCAGAGGCATACAAAAGGTACTATGATGTCTTAAATATGGATTCTCCCAAACACCTGATTATACCTCTAGTACTTGGGCAATGGAGGATGCTTTTAATTTAGCTTGTGCTTATCCAGATTTCCAGTCTTCTGCACCTAAGATGCCTGGCAGGCTTCATGAGATACCTGATTCCCATAAGTTCCTCTTCAGGATCAATAGCTGACCCTGCTGTGATTTCTATAGAGAGGGATGGTGAGTCTAAGCCTTTTTCTTCTTCTAACTGTGCCCTCAGTGAGAAGGACAGCAGGGCATTTAGCAGATTTCTGAAGAAAGTATATGTTTCTTTTACTCTTGCTTTCAGGGACTCAACTGCTAGACCCATATGGTGAAATACTTCCTCTCTATTTTCTGTGACATGCATCAGCTCATTTCCAACCTTCCTGCTTCAGACACTAAACTTTCTCTATCACACTTGATATCTTTTGACTCACAAGTTATACAACATTCAAATAATGTTCATATGATGCAGTTGATGCTATTTCAAGAGTTGTTACTACAGGCTATGTGATGTGAAGATGTGCCTAGGTTAGGCTACAAAGTTTACTAGATGTCAAAGCTGAGATTTTTAATACCTCTTTCAGAAAAATATGCTTTTTGTCTCTCAGCAGAGATCCTTATAAGATTAGAGGAAGGAGGTAAGTTAATGTAGAAGGCAAAACAGCTGTTACTTTTGCCAGTCTTTAAGTACCATAGGAACAGTCCTTTAAGCCCTGGACCCTTCTTCTTCAGAAAAACCTTTCAAGTCAAGTCAACACAAGTCCAGTAAACAACAATATAAAATAAAAGTGGCAGGGGGGACTCAAAAAGTGAATTGATCCAAGGGGTCTTCCCACTACAAAAAAGTGGATGACTGTGCACCCCCCCCCCCCTTCTTCTCATCACATTGGCCATCCTTCAAAACTAGCAGATGATCTTTCTCTTTTTCTGCAGATCTGGAAATAAATCACAACAGGTTATTGGGTACTAAAATTTATTCAAGAGGGCAACAAGTTGCAGTGTGCTTCTATTTCTCCTCAAACAGGAATCCCTCTTCCTTCAAGAAACCATATTCATTTATTCCCAGAGTTTAACAGGCATGCTGCCTCAGGGTATTATAGAATATACCCCCCTTCCCAACAGGGAAAGGGCTTTTACTCAAGGATTTTTCCTGTACCCAAAAAGGAAGGTACTTGGAGAGTGGATTTGCATCTTTTTGTTCTGAATTCCTTCCTCATTGTACCAAAGTTCAAGATGATAACTCTCCAGTCACTTTTTCCCTTCTTCCACCATTCCCTTATTTAGAAACTCTGGACTTCAAAGATGCATATCATCATATACCCATTTACAAAGACCATAGCTGTTATTTAAGGGTCCTGATCTCTAGGATTCATTTTCAGTTTACATCCTTGGTGTTTAATCTATCTACAGACAGAAGTGTTTTCACAAAAATGCTTAGCTCCAGTCACTGCCTTCTGCAGACTTCAGGGAATACACATTTAGCCTTGCATGGGTGATTTGCTCATCTTAATAGATTCCACCCAAGACACCCAGGCATTATGCCTTTTCTCCATAAACCTTATTCAAAGACTAGGACCTAAATAAAACCTAGACAAATCTTTCCTAGTTCCATCTCACAGGTTAACCTTCCTGTGATGCCATCTAGACACCTTCATTATAGTGGGCTACCATCCTTCAGAGAAAGTCTTATTCTTAAATCTGGGTTGTTGGTCCATTTCAAAATTAGGAGATTTCCTCAGAATGTTAGGTTACATGGCATCAGCTATCCTTGGGGTTCCACTAGCCAGACTTCACATGAGGAATATTTAAACGTTCCTCAAATCTGTATGGACCTAGCACCAACATCTTCTATCCTTTCCCGTTCTAGTCTTGATTTCCATCTAAAAAGAACTCCTCTGGTGGGTCAACCAAGTTTAACTAAACCTAGGTCTCCCACTTTTTTCTCCATTTCCAAGTCAGTCAGTTATACATACACCACAGATTTTTGTCTAGGGAGTGTTTCCAATGGGATGAAAGGTTAAGGAATTTTAGATCTTCACTTTAAGGAAAGAAAAACATATAAACCTTGAAATGTTCCTAATAAAAGCAAGAAAAACCTTGTTGTCTCCAGGATCTCTGCTAGTAATAGGTTCATGGGTTCATAGGAGATTACTAGGCTAACGGTTCAAGAGCCCTTACAAGCCTAGCCAGTTTTACCCAATTTTCTGGCCCTAGGGGAAAGATAACAAGGATCAGCAAATGGAGTTTTGACTATTTTTACATACTGCCTCTGTCCGTAAGGGATATGGGCACCACCCCAGATTGCTAGGTAGATATCAAGGTCCCACCAGGTCACCGAAGAAAGCACAGCACCAAAACAACCAAGATAAGTTAAATAAATAGATTTAATGAAAAAACAGCAATAAATAGAAGTTAATGCTTTAGTCCTTAATATGACAAGGACTTCATCAGAACTTCCATTGTTAACTACAGTCTTGAATTTATAATAACATTAAACAGTCATGTGCCTTGTATTAATAATCATATAAAAAAGCATGGTAATACCTACTAATTCATTAAAAATAATTCAAGAAATGATCATAACAAACATAATCCTGTACTATTAAAAATGAACATATCTTAAAATATCATGGTAGAAGACTAAGAGCTTAAATAACTTATATTAGAACTTAGTTGCCTTTAATTTTAACAAACTACTTAAAGAGGCAGCATCATTTAAACCAGGGAATGTACAAACATCAAGTTCCAAATAGCGTGTTCTCAACATTAGTTTATTTTTAACAGGAAATTATGCAATATGATTAATTCAACAGGATGTTTTGCAACTTGATTTGATTGAGAATCCTATGTAAACCAGAGGAATGTTTTATTCTTTTCGTTCTGATGAAGTCTGCTTTGACAGTTGAAAGCACTGAACAATGGATTTATTAAACCATTTTGAACACTGAGTGACTCTGTCCTCTGGTTTTGAATTACAAGTACAGCTGCTGTCATTGGACTGTTCATTTCAGTAGGATTTACTTGAGTACTTGCTACAAATGTCTTAGCACATTACCTTCACTATTTGAAATTCCAAGGCTTTCAGATAACTGCATTGCACTGTTACCTAAATTCTCAATTCAGTAGTAAAGAAGTAGTCATAGTGATGTTATCAGCCAAAGAGAAGTGCAACTCAAAGCAGTCGGAGCATCAAAAACAGGGTTTGCCAAAACAAAAAGTATTCCTATAACTCCCAAACAGTGCGGACTCATCCTTTTTATGATTATGTATAAGGAATGAACATCTAATTATATCTGGCAGAACTGTCTTGGGCAGATGTAATAAACATGGCCCACAATATTTTATTCTAAATGTCTTCCTTATATCTAATCCTATCAACAAATGTCTTCCTTCTTGCCTAAACAATGCATGTACTCTCTTCATCATCAGCTATTAATCTGTAGCAACAGTTAGGGCTTGGTGCCTTATTCCTGAATATCAGAACATTTTAAAGACCTAAGAAGTAAAGGGTCCTTCTAAACTACAGTGCTATGAAAAACACTAACTGTGTGGCTCAAAGTTATTCACTCTGTGTACACAAACAGTTAGGTAACACAACTTTGCAATCTTTGATGGGGGGACTGTGTTGTCAGTGAGTGATCATTTTGTGGGGATTAGCACCCTCTAGCACATGTTTTCAACAGGAACTGTCAGCTCCATTTCACACAAAACTTTAGTTGCAGTATACCGAGGAAAATATGTGCATGGTAGAAAGTCCTCTCTTTGCAGTCACTTGCTTTTACATTTATTACTACAGACCTCCAAACAAGGGCACAGTGTATGAGAATGTCCAATATGTCTTTTCTTCTGTTGTGCTGCTGTTAATGATGATGGCCAAGTCCAAGATTCAAACCTACTGAAAGACATTCATTACCTCTATCTGCCCTCACCATTATTGGTGTTCTATTCTGCTCAACCTCTCATAGGGCAGAAAGAGTCATCTTCCTTTTGAAGAGGCCACTTTATCAGAAAGGCAGGCTTGGCGCCATCTTTCCCAAATTGGGCACTTTGTTGTCTGGATAGTTGGGAAAGGGAAGAGTGAAGTTCTTATTTTTTCTTGGACCTGTTATTGGGAATTGTAAAGAAAGCCAAAAATCCAGCTTCTAGGACACCATGTGGTTCAGGTGCATCTATTATGCTACCTTCCCTTTATAGGCCCAAGTCCAGGTCTTGAATTGTATGTAATGCCTCTAAACACAATGATTATCCCCAACTTTATAAGTATTTTTGACGGCAGCTTTGCCGTACTCTGTCTAGTGATAAAAAAGATATTTCAAAAGAGGGGAATAATGCCCAGCAGTGGGAATAAATCCCCTCAACTGATCATAGTTACATTTCTCTCACTTTCAATATGCATCCCATTCGGAGTACTGAATATATTTTAAGAAGCTTATCAAGGTGAAACCCAGCCACTGAAAAATAAATTGTAGAGAGTAAGGTGACTCAGCTGTTGTCACAATGCTTACCAGATGAGACGAATTTACCACAGTTTGTAAATAAAGAGGACAAAAAAGTCAGAAACACTGATTTATGATTATTAGAAACAACATTTCATATTTGGGAATTATACCCATGATTAAGCGTCATTTCTGGTTATTGCTCTTAGTCAGCTCTAATTTATGGTAAATCTATGAATAAGCAAAATGTAAACATACTCTGAGTTTAGAGCATTAAACCAATGCTTTTAAAAGTAGTAAACAAATTAAGAAATCCATCTAATGGTGGACATATAAAATCTACAATTTATTCCAAAACTCAGACATATCTGATATTGATGTTTTACTCTTCTTTTTCCTGGGAAATATGAGAAATGAGTCACTGAAAAGAAGAGCAAGACTGAAACTTTTACAAAATCTTGAAGGGAATTAATGACGTGAAAGTGCTTATTTTTCAGTAAAAAAGAAGGATATGAAAGGTCACTTCATAAAGCTTGATGCTTTATTCATAATAGATGTTGCATGACTTAAGCTTCCAGTAGAAGTAGTTGGAGTAAAGTAATTGGATTTAAGCACAAGTAGGACAACTATAAAAGTTTTCAGAAGGGATGGGTAGCTACAAGACTAAAGGATAAGCTAACTAGAAGGCATTTCATAAATGGATATATGTGCAAGTTTGATAAGTCATTTTTGTCTTAAATATTCTTTGACACGTGTATGTGTTTGACTATTTATGTGTATGTGTGTATATACATATATATATATATATATATATATATATATATATATATATATATATATATATATATATATATATATATATGTATATATATATATATATATATATGTGTGTGTGTGTGTGTGTGTGTGTGTGTATTGCAGAATTGCAGTACATCAGATTTTATTTGACCGAATGCAGTTACTAAAATGATTGAAATGCCGTACCGTGTACTATTGAATTAATGTAAATGAACAGAGCCTATCGTTTGTGAATGTGAAGTCAACATTATGAAGTCTGCTGCTGAAGCTTTTGAATGGAGATCACAGTACAGTGAGGCTTAGGAAATATACCCTTTTCCTCACTGTAATTCAATCTCGGAGTTGGTATATATAATTTACAGGGGTTGCAGGGGAGCTTGCCCCCTCAAAAATGTACAGAGAGGTAGAAGTTTGTGTTTCTTTAGACCCTTCCACACTTGGTGGTTTTGGGCTGCGTGTGAATGTTACAATAAAAAAAAAAAAAAAAAAAAAAAAAGAAAAAGGGAGTGTTGTCCCGGTTCCTTTAATTTGACATCTCTAGCACTCGGCTGTCTGTAATTTGACTGTTAGCAACAACATTTTTCTACAAAACTGTTCTGTGATTCAGTTAAATGAATGTAAACCTATATATATATATATATATATATATATATATATATATATATATATATATATATATATATATTTATGTATGTGAATGTGTGTGTATGTACTTGTATTTGAATGTGTGTGTGTGTGTGTATGCACATAAATGTGTATATACATGTATATGTCTAACTTACTGTCACTGTCATTGTCAGTCCATATGTCTGCACGATTACTTAGGGTTACTTATAAGATTTAAAGCTATGTTCATGATTAATTTGTAACCACAATTATCTATCATATAGCTCTGTATTAGCAGATTGAGGGGTTTGAAAAATGCCTCCGCAACTCAGTTTCTAAACAGAAGAAAGTTGCATTGAAGTTCTGGCTTACTTTGTGACAGCTCTGTGATAAACACCTGATACAGTTTCATATAGCTGGCTTACTCAAATTTTCTTCTAGGTTTTCTATTTTTAATTAAAGGCAGTCCTGGGGAAGGCTTATTAGGTGTAGTTATTTACATTTTTTTACTTTATTATAATATGTTTAATTATCACAAATCAGTCAGGATAGATTATAGCATGGAAGAGGCTGCTATGGAATGCATCTTAATAGTCATATTTTTTTAATATTATTTTAATCTTCTATACATATGCCTTAGGAAATTAATAAACTTTTGCTAATAATTTCCAGTGTATTCATATTATTCCAGTTGCTTTAGATCATAACTATGTTTTAACAATGTGTGATTTTTATGTTGCAATCCACGGATACTATTTCCAAGAATTAGAACTGTAAACATTGCATGATAAATGTCTTCGGCAGGAACTAACTGTAGGATTGCAAGGGAATAATATTTCACATTTTATTTTAAGCATTAGAAAAGAGGCATATCAGAGTTTTGCATATTTTTCTTTGACTAGGACAGCTGGATAAAGTATAAGAGAGTATTCTGACAGAGTGCTTTGTTTAATAATGTAGGTGTAACCCTTTATTACACGTTTACCTTAGCATAGTTTTTGTTTATTTTAACTGAAGTCAGAGTCTATGCCTAATAAGGATTTTTTAAAGGGATGGCCAAACAGTTCTGTACATGTTCCCTTTACTCAGAGTAATATTGCCTTTTTAATTTGTCATTGTATAATGCACCACCTAACATGTGTTGCATATCAGAAACATACCACTCAACTGTACAGATTTTCGCAGAATGTCCACATTTTTGTTTCATATTTTTGCTCTGTTCATTATAAAATGTGTGATTTTGTGGAAAATCATTGAGAATTGAAGTCACTAAATAATGACAAGACATTTGAGTTTGACTTCATATCCTTCAGAAAATCCATGACGATGCAAAATCTAATATTCTAACAACTTTCTAAGCTTATAAGAGCAATATTTAAAAATGTGTCCCTATTTGTGGGCTTTTGCCCCCTCATTATTTTTGGCTCTGTCCAGATTTCTTGTATTGAGTGGTTGAAAGGTATGGTCAGAGATTATGTTGCACAGTGGAAGTCACGTTGGTTGACTTAGACACATTTTGTCTGATGATTTATCAGTCTGGAGAATAGTGATTGAGGGCAAATAGGATATCTTCCATTAGATAAGACTGCAGTCCAAAGATTGCACTGTTTTTAATTGGATATAAAAAATGTCAGCTTTTATAATCTTATGAGGCTTCAACCTGCAGGTGTGGAACTTCATTCTGCACAATTCTGTGTAATACTAAATAAATTGCTGACTCTGAGGTCATTGCATCTTGGAGTAAACAAGCTATATTTGAGAAGGAGCATTTTCTCTAATGCAGGCAAACAAGCATGGACTGTCTCATACAACAAGTTGTAAGGCAGGTAGTAAGGGGTGATGCTTTTTGGAAGAACCTGACTTCTGGTTTTCTGCTCTTTATGTATGTGTGTGTGTAGGTGGGATATAAATAATAAGGGGATTGTTTGGGAACAAACTACATAAAATCCACTTATTATGTGTGCATTGCTCCTTCTTGATGATTTATGTTGTCCGGCTATATCCCACAAAACTGCCACCAATAAATGTGACTTTTGGCTATATCCGACTGGACTGCCACCAATTAATGTGATGTCCCGTTAATATCCACCAGACTACCAACAATTAATGTGATGTCCCTTACTATCCTAGGTCAATAACTAAGGAGCTTCAGTCCTTACTAGAGACTGTCACTTAAACTGGAGAAATATTTTACAATTTTCCCTTAAGAGCATAACAGGAACACATTCTATTTTCCTGGGTCTGGACTATATACCTCTGTCCACCCAAAATGTATTTTCTTATTATACACTTCAGAGCAATTTGTCCCAGTTTAAGACCTCTGAAGCACTCACACTCAAAATAAATCTAAATCTCACACATCCAAACACTTCAGAGAAAGCCTGACACAGATTTCCAGCCGTGTCCCTTCCCCAAAACAATACGGTAACACAGCCACCAGTCAGAATGTCTTCATGCCCTTCTAAAGGGGTGTCCAATTATGAAAATTAAATATCAAAAAAAATTATAGCTATGACCAGAACAGCCAGGCCTTCGAGGGGACCTGGGGAGTAGCAAATGGGTATAAGCAGTCTCTAATCTCTAAATAAAATCACTACTAATTTACAGCCAGAATGTAAAGTAATGAAAACATGTAATAATAAGTAAAATTATTACAATAATGTAAATCAATAGCTTTCAATAAACACCAGAACTCAGTCACTGGAAATGTAAAATTAAACTGCAGGATAGGAGTCCAATATTCTAGAAAAAAACTCTATCTCAATAACTAAGCTTTCCTGATCTACTAAAGATTACTGTCCCTGATCTAATCTAACACATAACAGCAAGGCAAAAGGCAGGATTACAGTTTTTAGTGAGTTCTCTTTCATGGGTGCCCACTGACTGCACAGGACTGTAACTGATGATACTTCACAAAACTGCTCAGCACTTGACAAACTGGAGTCTCAACTGTCTAATTAAAAAAAAATAACAGTCAGCTGTTTGAAAAAATTCTATTTCTGTCAATCTGCTGTTTAAATAATCATTTAGCAACCAGGAACATTCTAATGACATCACTTACTGTTCAGCTGATTCTCCACAATAGTTTAAAATGTCGCCCTCAATCATCCGCAATTAGAAATGCATCAAAACACTGGCAATTTTTTTAAACAGTATGTTTATACAGGGAAATACTTAACTTTTAAAACATATTTACATATTCACAATTAGACATGCTGGCATGCAATACAAGTTAGTCTGAGAATATATACAAATCTCCTGCCAGGCATGCTAACACAGGTGACAGCATTTTCAGTTTCTTCACAATGTGTTCTTGTTGTAAGTGGCCTCTTTGATAACTGGAGCACTCCAGAAGTACATAAAGGAAACTTGACAGTAGTAAGATTTCTAAGGTGTGAATGGAGATGGAGATTACTTTTTTCACTGTGAGTTTTATGATTTTGAAATTCTTTGTCAGCTGTTGTGTCTTTTGGTAGGATTATTATCCACAAGCTTAATTTTGATTTTCACAGTATTCCACTCAGTATTTTCACATAAAACCTTGGGAGCTTTATTAAAATAGAAGTAGCGCTTCTATTATTTTAAGACCTAAAAAAAATCCTCTTTCTTTTCAAGTACTTAAATCCTGCAAGTCTTGACTGCTATAATGTACAATTTAAGACTGTAGACAGAACCTGAAAAGGAAACTATGGGGTACACCCTAAAAACTTTATGGCAGATATCTTTCTGTCAGAAAAATATGGGCATTTGCTTGTAGTTTTGGAGCTTATACTTTACAGAGTAGAAAGATTAGTGTCCTAGTCTTGAAAAATATGTGTTTTTTTTACAAAGTACTTGATATGTTAGTGATTTGGCAACAGTACTGCTTTCTAGATAGGGTGCAGTTCTTATTTATTGTCATTTGTCGTGATGTTATGTTAGAAATTCATGTAGAAAATATTTTCTTGAGCAGTAGATGACTGTGTTATTAAAACTGTGATAATGGTAATATTTGTGCATTTTCTCAGTATATCGAAACATTTCAGGAGTGCAGTTGTCAGTCTGGGTGGGTCTTTGTACATCTACTGACATCTGAGGCTATTATGTATATATACTTTTTATTTATAATAAATATAAAGTGATAGTTTAATAATTTAGTTTTGTCATCATTTTTTTTCTTATGTTGACAGGAGATTAAACAATTTTGCTGAGTACGCATTATGAAATGAAAATGTCTTACCTGTTTGACTGTGAAACATACCATTGGCAGCTGCTACTTTACAAGCATGTATTTTAATATTCATTAGTTTAAAACTGTATTGTGGTTTCATTTTTTTTAAATATTCCAGCGCAATATTCTCTTTGTACTACATGTCAGTCAATAATTGACCTGTGGTGGTTGTGCATTATTATGGCAATTAAACCTATCCCAGTGTAATTTAATGAACCACCTGTTGTGCATTTTTCAAGTGTGTTTCTGTCCTTTATGAACAAGAAATCAATTTTTGTATACACACATATATATGATTTATGTTTGTGCAAGCTTGGAAGTATGAACTGAACTTATCTGTGAATATGGCAGCATATGGTCTGGGGTCATTGAGATGAGGAAGAAGTCAGTATTTCATCATGTTATCAGCTGCAGTAAGGCTTGCAATAGAGTAGGGGTTAGTCTGTTATCTCTCCATGATGACTAATGTTGGTGTGTGATACTTTTCATGAGGAAGTAAAGAGAGGCTGGGGAAATATTATAGGGGAAATGTGTTCAGCTCAAGGCCACACAGTACAGTAGAACTTCTATCTAGAATGTGCCAGTCCTCACAGCTATGAGGAGAATAGCACAAGCCAGTGCAAGCTGTCTAGACAAACTAAAAGGGGCTTATTAGCTCATAGGAGTTGGAAGAAGGTATACTTTCTTTAGTATGATAGAGAATTAATTTCCTGCAGTACCCACAGCAGAGCTACAGCTATCACATTGCTGCACTCATTGCAACTCTGTTCAGTAAGAATTAAACAAGAGAACAAAAGAAGCAATTAAAAGCAAATGAAATCCAATGCCCATGTGCTGTAAGCTACCCATGACATGCAGCAAATAGCCTAACTCTCACTTAGATCAAGCAGCACTTAATCCAAGATTATGCTTACACTGATTTCTTCTGAGCAGAAAATAAAATGCAGAAGTGGTAGCAGGTAATGCAGAAAATAGCTCTAAATGACTAGTTCAGTTAGGAAACCTAAGTGTAGATGCAAAAAAGTACTTATCCTGGCTTTTTCTCCAGTTTTAAAATCCAGCAGTTAGTCAAACATTAAGTGCACATGGTACACACCTCTGCAGACTTATCATGAAGACAAGGCTGAGATGCACTCTGTGCCATAAGTATTTAACAAAAAAAAAACAAGAGAGTGAGAGGACCAGTTAAAAACAAGTGAAATCTGAAGGACAAGTACTCTAGGCTGCCCAGGTCCTGCAGCAATTAGTCTAGTGCTCAGTTAGATTAATGACTATTTAATTCAAAATGCACTTAAAGTAGGCCAAATAGATTTACTAAAATCAGAAAGTAAAATGCAGAAACTGTATAATCAGACTATGCAGAAAACAGCTATAAATGGCTTTATCAGTTAGACAAAGTAAGTACAGACACAAAGAAGTCTGTTATTGCTTCTTCTCTGCTTTTAAAACCCAACAGTTAGTCAAACAGTGAGTGCATGTTGTGTAGGTCTCTGCAGTCTTATTGGCAGAACAAAAGTAAGCTGCACTCCGTGGACAAAGTATTAGAAAAAAGAACCAAATAGTAAACAAGAAAAATCTGAAACCCAAATGCTATAAGCTACCCAGAACCTGTAACAGTCATTTTAACTTTCACATAGATCAATTACTACTTAACAAGATGGCCCTTACACCAAGCCAAACAGATTTACTTAAAGCAGAAAATAAAACGCAGTAGTAGTATCGGGAAATGCTGAAAACAGCTTTAAATAGCTAGATCACTTAGGTAACATAAGTGCAAAAATAAAAAAGTACTTTTACATATTTTACTTTACTGTTGGTTTAACCTGACTTTACGCTAGCTTTAAAACTTGCAAAAGAGCAAATGTTTCTGAATCAGCTAGGGGTTCATGTTGTTATGAGGGTTTTCTAAGCTATTCACATATTTACCTTTGACTATGTGGACAAAATCAATGCTTTATAAAACGTATTGCTTATGGAAACTTTCTTGTGTCTAAACTAAAGTTTTATGAGGGGAAATATATTATTTTGTACAGGGAATCCTATGAGTGAATTGCTACCTGTGTTCTCGCTGTTACAGCCAACCTGCCATTATTTTCTCTCAGACCATTTTATTATAAATGGGTTTCTGTTAGAAATGTTTTGTGCTGCTAATGCATTACAGTATTTGGAGGACATTCAGTGTGTGTGAAGTTTTAAGTGTGATGTCTGTGCAAACTGTTTGTCAGCTTACTTTCTGATTAACTCACTCCAGCTCTGTAAATTGCATTTGAAGCTCCCACCTCAGTCATAGCATGGGTACCTAACCTGCTTCTGCTGGTCTGACTTTTGTTATTCCTAGAAAGAAAAAAAAAGCAACTTACCAGAGAGCCCTTGCTGACCCCACAGGCTTAGTCTTTGCCTCATCTGATGATGGGTAACTCTGCAGTCACTCACTCACTTACCTCTCTGTCTTCCTCTGGTGTAGTTATTTCAGCCAGCATAAACCAGAGATTAGTAACATCCCCTTTGGTTGATCCACTGTCTGAGCCAGGCTTGGAGAACTAATGTTACTCAGGCATGGGAATGCTGCTGCTTGTGCCAGAGGCAAGAGACGTCTTGATGGGGCATATATTCCTTCTCCAAGTCAGTTGCTTAAAATACTTGTAAAGAAAAAAAAAGAAAAAAAAGGTTCAACATTGTTCTTCTGAAAATGTTAAACTGTGAGCTACCTGCCTTTTGGAAACTCAGTCAGCAACCCACTGTGTAGGTAGTTTAAATAAACCTTGGAACTGTAACTATAACAAGTATCCCCCTGTAAATTGACCTCTTGTGGGTGTGCTTGCAGCCTTCCGCAGCCATTAGCCCCCACACCCCTCCTATAAAGCTCCCTGCATCCCACAGGTATATTCCACTCTTAAGCAACTATTATCCCATTTCCGCCACTAGATGTCTGCATTCCCCAGGAAAAGTATTTCACTTATCTTACTTTCTTAATTACATCGCAAAAGCTAGCAATTTAAATATCCAGTTACACAACCAGTCACTTTCTGTCCCTGCTATCTTGGCCCTTAGTTTTCCTTTAGCTTGACACTTACCCCAGTACAGCAGGACTAGCCATTGTCCATAGCCTCTCTCACAGATTGTTTTCCTACTGTAAGATTCTCTTCTTCTTGGCTCTACCCACTCCGTTCACCCTGCGGGCTCACTCCACTCCCCTACCCTGCCCCCAAATTTCACCCACCCCCACTACTCCTACATTTATTCCATCCAGTAGTCTCCTCCCTTCATCCACCACTCCACTCACAGTCCTCCTCTCTCTGCCCCTCCTCTTCTCACCAACCCCTCAGTTAATGGCCACTACCCTTATACTATACACTATACTCCACTCTTCACCCCCATTCTTCATTATGTGTCTTATACCTCACCTACATTATACCTCCCTCTCTACTCCACCTTATAAACTTATGCCATCTCACTATTCATTCTGAATTACTACAAACCCTTCATATCCCCTCTACCACCTTGTTAATTCTAATTCTATTATACCATACTACCTCCTATTCCTCTACTCCTCTTCACCCTTCTCTCCTGTCCCACTGCACCTCTCCTAGCCCCCATCTCACCCTTACAATAACTTCCATACCATATCAGCCTCATTAGTCCAGCCCAACCATCTCTACTACTTCAAACCAAAGATCTTACCCACCTTAACAAAATACAACTTACCTACACCTCTTTCATATCATCTCCAACACTCAAAAGGAAAACTAAATCACCTAATGCCGTCTTTCTTCATCCACCTACTTCTAGCAGGTGATATACACCCAAACCCCAGACCTAATACCACTAACAACCCCACCCCCCAAAAACTATCAAAACCACCAGCCTCAAAAGCCTTAAATTAGTTACTCTCAATGCCCAAAGTTTATGAAATAAAGCAACTATCTTCCATGCCTGGCTTAACCAGAACCAACCTGACATTGTAGCCATCTCTGAGACTTGATTAAAACCATACATCTCTGACTCAGAAATTCTATCCCCTGGTTACCAAGCCATTAGATATGACCACTTGAATAGAAAAGGTGGAGGAGTAGCCTTGATATTCTCTAACATTCTCCCCATTATTCCATACCCAAATCCCATTCCTCAGTTTAACAATGCAGAACTTGTAATAGGTGTGCTACAAATGAATAATCATAAAAGTATCTGCATCATATCCCTCTATGTTCCCTCAGGTAACAACACCACTACTTTAGAAGAAATCCTCCAATGGGCCTCAACTAATATTAACCTAGAGACCAACATTCTAGGTGATGTTAACGTAGACTGGAACAACATTAACAAGCAAAATCCCACCATATCTGTCAATCTCTTCAACTTTACTCAATTTACTAACTCTGTCACGAGACCCAACAAAACCAAACCTCCTGGATCCACTCTGGACTGGATCCTAGCTACCCACCCTAACAACATCTTAGACTCAGGCATCCTTCCTGACTCTATTAGTGACAACCTACCTGACTTCATCCACCGAGCAACCCATTCCTCCCCTCACCAGCACCAATATATGCATACTCATAACCTTACAAACTTCAACCCTACAACCTTGTCTACCACCCTCAAACAAACTAACTGGAATAATCTAAAAACACTTCCTGTAGATAACACCATTGAGTACTTCAACTCTATTTTTCTAAATGTACTTAATACCCAAGCCCCTCCACGATCGATGAGTCAAACCCAACCCCGCACCATGGCTAACTAAGGAAACCAAAAAACATATGCAGCAATGAGATAAATGCTGGAAACTTTCTCAGCAAAATAAACATCCTGAAACCCTTCTTAAAAATAAGCAACTTCACCAAAAGACATATAATCAAGGACAAACAATCCTACTGTATGAAACTCCAAGCCAACCACTCCAAAAACCCCAAACAATTCTGGAACTCCATCAACTCACTCCTTAACCCAGGTACCAAAAACAACCCTTGCCCTGACACTACTAAGACTGATCCAGAAATTGCCACTGTAGTCAACTCCTTCTTTATTAATTCTATAGCTGAACTAACTAAGTCCTCCCCAAATACCTCACCCACACAAGTTAGTCACTCTACCCCAGCCTCTAAACCTAACTCTCCCCCTACCTTTGAACTTAAACCAATTTCAACCTCCTACATAAAAAAACTCCTCAGCAAGCTGAAACCATGCTCCAATGCCCCAGACAACATTCCTTCAAACTTCTTGAAAATTGCTGCAGACGGCATCGCCCTCCCCATTAGTATCTTAATCAACAGATCCATACAAGAATCTTATGTCCCCAAGCTTTGTCGTGCTGCCTTTATACATCCTCTCCACAAAGGTGGTAAAAATAATAATACCTCAAACTTTTGCCCCATAGCCATCCTCTCCCCAATATCAAAAATATTGGAAAAATGCATTCATACCCAACTAATGCCCTTCCTAACCATAAACCATCTAATCTCTCAAAGCCAACATGGCTTCTGCCCTGGCCATAGCACTATTACTGCTCTTCTCTCATTCCTAGATATAGTCAACTACGCCCGCAACTCTGGAAAAATAGTTTCTACAGTTTTATTAGACCTCTCCAAGGCTTTTGACACAATCTCCCACACCCATCTTCTCAGCCACCTTGCTAATCTAAACCTTTCTCACAATACCCTGTCCTGGTTTTCAAGTTACCTATCAGATAGATCTCAAGCTGTAAAATGGAGGAAAGGCACCTCAAACTTCCTTCCCGCTCCTACTGGAGTTCCCCAAGGATCCATTCTTGGCCCAATGCTGTTTAACATCTTTGTCAATGATTTCCACTCTGCCATCTCATATACTAAAATAGTACAATATGCTGATGACTCCACTTTAATCTGCTGTGCCACCAACCTCCCAGAACTTCAATCATACACACAAACTGCCTTCTCTGCCACTGAGGACTGGATTATGCAAAACTGTCTATCTCTAAATGCTAACAAATCCAAAATACTACTCTTCACTCTCTCATAATCCTCCCCTCATGATAAAAATTCTTTCCAAATTAGAAGTCACAACAATTCTACTATAGAAATTGTTCCTTATGCCAAACTACTTGGGGTTACCATACATGAACACCTAAAATTTGACACCCATATTCAACTAAACATCAAGAAAACACATCAAAAACTTGGCCTGCTTTACAGAAACATCCACTACTTCGCTCCTTCTACTAGACAAACCCTCACCACTACCTACCTTCTCCCCTCTCTATTGTATGGTGCCCCTATACTAACTAACTTATCTGCCTCCATCTCTTCCAAAATGGAAAGTTGTTACAATAAAATCACCAAATTTGCCATAAAAGCCAAATACTCCTCCCACTATTGCTCTACCCTCCACTTACTTAACCGGCTAGAACTTCCCAACCATCTCGACTACCACCAACTTACTACTGTCCATAGGCTATTATTCAACCCTACTATTTGCCCTGCTCTTTCCAACATCCTACAACCATAAGCCCCTAACAGTCCACTTATATCTTCTCACCTAAACCTTATCACGGTCTACAAACCAAACCAGCCTGCTGGACGGCACCTCCTGTCCTTCTCCTTATCCAAAAAATGGAACTCTCTCCCTCCTTCTCTGCAAACTATTGAAAACTTTGACAACTTCAAATCCCATCTCCATTCCTACTTTTTCTCTAACTGGAAGTGCAATTGCACTTTCCCCACCTAGCCTTCCTCTCTCTCCATTCTAAATTGTATTTTCCTTACTTCCCATTTGCCTACTACTTAACTCCCCTGGAAATGACTCAGTCTTCAGTGTTATCTCGTGTACATTTTGTATATGTTGTATATAGTTTGCTCTCCCTTTTCTCCTCTCCCTATCACTTTTTACTTGTTCTGCCATAACTGCCCAAACAAGACACATTTTCTATATAACCATTGAAAATTTTCAACTCAACATATGACTCATATGTGAAGTAACCAACATACCAGTTCATGTCTCTGATTTTATAATGTATCTTCATTCCTCAATATTAACTGTAATTTGCTTATCGTAATGTATCTGCATCCTGAATTGTAATTTTAATCTGAAAATTTAATGTTTACTATGTAATGTGGAGCTTTTCTCCCTGGGCCTCCACTGAAAAACGGGCTCCTGAGCCCAGTGGACCCCCTCCCCCCAGTCATGATACTGAAATAAATAAATAAATATGGTGTCTCTAAGAAAAGTTGATTTTCTTACCTTAGCTAAAGATTGTTACAGACATTTAATCCTGGCACACAGAATCCATTACCTATAGAACAGGTCAATCAAAATATTCCTGAAGTAGACATATTGTATGATTCTGAAGTAAACAGAGACAGGGTTTCTTCTGCAGATTCATAAGCCCAAAACTGTGATATTGATGAAAACTGTTGGAGGAATTTTATTTTCTCATATTATTGCCAGGATGAATGAGGTGTTTTTATGGGAACAAATTGATCTGAACTGAGGAGATATTGTGATATGTTACACATGGATATGTCTAATTCTATGTCTATTTATCCTCTATTGCCAGTCCTAGAAGATGTATATAATAGTGGCTGTAACAACCCTGCCTCTCAACCTTTAGTCCCCCAAAAAGCAGATAAGATTTACAAAGTTTCTCAAACTAACAAGTGCTTGGTTCTCTCAAATCTGGAAAGACCCTGCAGCACTATCAACATCTGTGACAGCAGGAAATAAGCTCCTGGTATCATCAAACCCCCAGTAGACATGGAGGGAAAGATTTTGGGCAGAGTTGTGTGAGAAATTTTTTTCTTCTTCCACTTTGACATATAGAATTCTTAACTATCAGATCCACATGTGGAAGTCTGTGCTTTTTTGCATAGCCAGTCTGAAACATCTAGATATACCTCTCTTTCCCATGAAGATAGAACCAATCTCAGAGTTCTATTCTTTCCAACTTTTTTTCAGGTAAATAATCTTGTCATAAGTAGTGTATTTAATAGTGCAGATACTGTGTGTGGGGTCGTTGCTTCTGCTACTGTTTTGAAGATAAGCCTGTGTATGAAATCAAACATTTTCTGATGAGGTAAAGTCTGATATTTTGAATTCAGTCTTAGACAATGAGGTTTTATTTGGCCCTCTTGCTACTGAGGTCTTCCAACCACAAATCTCCCAGATCCTTTTTCGCTCCTAATAAACATAACAAGCAATCCCTACCTTCTCAGGCCAAACAGGGAAACAAAAAGAACAATAAAAAACAAGGATCCTTTAAAAAACAGGAACAGTCAACAACTTCAGAATGACTATACCAGCATTCTTCCTTCTTTTCTCTCTTGTCCTGTCCCAGTCTCTCTAAACCTGTACTGAAAACTGGCTCTGTAACTTCCCCTTTGGCAACAGATTCTGGGTGTTAGAGGTGGTTTAAGAGGGTTACACTTGGCAGTGGATATAAAAAATCCTTTCAGGGGACTTTCTCCACACCTTCTGAGCCAAACAGATTTTTTTCCTCAGTTTTTTCAGCACTTGCTCACTATAGCAATCATAGAACCAGTGCTAATAAAAAAGGCAAAGAAATCTATTTCAGAATGTTTCTGGTACCAAAGAAATAGTCTTCTTGGAATCCAGTTCTATGTCTTGCCTTCCAAAATCTGTGTGTGAAAGTTCCAAAATTCAGGATGTTGACCCTTCAGTGTCTGTTACCTTTCATTCCCCATGAAAGCTTTATAGTATCATTCATTGGACCTAAAAGAAGCATACTGTCACATTCCCATAGCCAAAGGCTTCAGGAAATTTCTCAGATTATAAAATTATCAGACAGCCAAATGGTGTCACTGACTTTCTTACTCCAAAGTTGTAACATGTCCCTCAGATTTCATTAAGGTTAGGAAAGTTACTAATTCTGACTCTGAATTCCCTTTGTACTTCAAGAAATTTACATTCTAATGAAGACACTGTACAAGCTTTAAAACTGCAAGCTTGTTTTGCTTCAAAAACAATAGCTTAGGACAAAGCCCTTTACTTGTTTCTTAAGATTTATCACCAATTTTGGAATTCTGTACCTGATTTTGTTTTAGATTCTCCCTAATTCTTTGAAAATGAACTTGAGGTTATACTTACTTGTAGCATGTAGTGGATCCACTTTAACTGATGTCTGTAAGTGGAGTTACTCAGAAGTCTTAAGCTGCTTAAACTTAACTAGCAGTTCATATGCCTCAGGAGTGAAACAGTTTGTCAAGTAGTCATTGCTGCTAACTCCATTAGTAAGGGGGATAGTGCTCCCTTTAAACTCACACTCCTGTCCTTTTTTAAAGGAGAAAAGGGTGTTAATGGGGCACTGATATAACCTATATTTGGAATTAAGGGAAAAGAGTACATAACATTCACTGATCTCTGGCACGTTTCATTATAAGCAAACTATTTTTCTTCACTTTTCTCCTACTTAACAGTTTCTTGAATTTTATTTTGTTGGGAATTAAGTTGCTGTTGTTTCTTGTAAGAGCAATGGTGGCTGTAGCTTCTACATTGATTGAGGTACATAGTGAACATTGAAAAAAACTTGAAAGTGTCTGTTTCTGCACATCACAGTGTTTAATAATTGCTTCATTGATGTTTAGTAGTTAGTCTCCTAACTGTTGGTTATGTTTAGTAGTTTGCTTTTTTTAATCTTTCTTTCCAGCCACATTTACACAGTTTATGTTTGCTTATCAGTTATTGCTTTTAATATTTATTAAACTTAATTGATCTAGGCTAATTCCATTTTTAACTTGTTCTGATTTATTTAATTTGATACAGTAATTGAGCACTTGAAATATTTTGGTTTGTTAAAAAACAGTATGCCAAAGTAGGATATAATTAATCATGTGCGGTGATCATAAATAGTACTGTAAACATTGAGTAGACATATTTTGTAAACATCTATAGAGCTTGATACCAAATGGAGGAACATAATGAGGTAGTGTTATTTATGGTGCTGATTATCTGTATAGAAGTTAGGGGCAACATGTTCCAGTATTTTCAAATGGAATGTATGTAAACGAATTATGCTCACTTGCTACAAAGAAATTTATGCCAGAATGTGAAATGTAGATGGTGACCTGTGAAAGAAGTCACATTAATAGTCCATTGTGTATGGTCATATTTTGTTCTAGAGAACAATTATAAATAGAGCTGGGAATCTATGCAGATTAGCTCCTAGGCCAAAGTTTTAGACTATTGTGAATATGAATTTATTATGGAAAACTGATGTTAGGCAATACATTGCTCATTGTTTCATTTACATTTGTTTACTCTCTTTTTTTTTTCATTTGCAGAGTTTGGCAGTCATTGGCAGCAACACTGGGATAAAAGAACTTACATTATCAGAGTGTCCGGGAATTACTGACATGGGAATACAAGTAATACACATTTATTAGAAAAAAATCTTCGTTTTCACATATTATTTCATTGTGTACCTCAAACCATATGTTTTATGGTAGATATTTAAACATGAGTATTCCTGAATCATATTGTGATGCCCCTACACTGGCTCAGTGATCAAGGAGCCTCAGTCCTCACCACTGACCACAGTGGCAAGCGTACACACTGGGAGGATGACAAGTACACATGCAGTAAAGTGCAATTTCCATGAAGAGCATACAGAGATCACAGTCAGTCTAGGGCTGGTTTCTTCCTCTTTCTTCAGATCCTCAATAAGATTCCCCACTGGCACAGCTATAGAGTTGAGACCTTACAATTTCCCTGAAGAGCACACAGAGATCACAGTCAGTCTGAGGCTGGTTTCTTCCTCTTTCATCAGATCCCCAATAAGACTCTATAGCTGGCACAGCTATAGAGTTGAGACCTTAGCTAGGGTTCCAAGCCAAGTCCTCTAACACTCCCTCTGTCCAACCAGTGCTTCATGTCCCTGCCCAAGTAGCTGACACACACAGTCTTGGAGATTTGTTTTACACACACACACACACACACACACACACACACACACACACACACACACACACACACACACACACACACACACACACACAAACACACACACACTTGTGAAAGGCTGGTACAGGTTTACTAGCTATGTCCCCTTCTGCCCAGACTATAAGGTAGTTACCACTGCCACCAGAACCCCTTATCAGCTACTTTAAGACCCTTAACAAAGGGTGTCCAATCTTACCTTGTAATGTTACTATTACTCCAAATGGTAGTCTGACCAAAAGCAAGGCAATTTAGGAGTGGCCTGTACAGTGTCACTAAATAGATATCCAAGTACTCAAAGAGCTTAACTATCTCTAAACAGACCAGCCACAATTGAGAGGTTTAAATATATTTAATAATAAATAATAAAAGAACAAGACAATACTGAATAAGTAATCAGTTACATCAGATTTCAAAATCACAGGAAATATTTAAAACAACATTGCAGGACAGTCTCAAATAAATAAAGAAAACATCTAAGCTATACTTTACTATATTCCTATCTGAATCTAAAAGAGTTACTATGCCCTAAAATTTTACTTACAGCAAGGCAAGTGCAGAAGGTGGTGATGAGTGGATGCTGTCAGGTCAAAGACAAATACAAAATGTCCTGTCTCTCTCTCAGAGAGTTCTTAAATTAATATCAAATATTACTGGTGGGTTAGCTTGGATGATATCACTTTTTGTCACCCAAGCTAAACCCCCATTATCAGAAAGTACAAGCATGTTTAGCATCTTCTTATGGAAAATACATTATCTCTCAGACATTTGCAGATCCTGGAAGTCATAAAACAATAAAACACTTCTACAGCTCAAACTTAGTAATTACTTCTCTTTCAAGACAATACAAAACATGTCCAGCTCTAGACATTGTGTCTGCTACTGCACTGAAACTAAAAGATAACATCTCTTTTATTACATGGTTATGAAACAATTTAATTTCAACTATTTTCTCTGAATTTTTTCAAGTCAACCTTCTGTGTTCCAGTTTCCATTAAACATGTACAGCTAAGCAGGCACAATAGTGCAGGTATATTCCTGTTGTATTCCAATAGGGCATGCTGTGGTTACGTTTTAGCTCAGTATTTTACATATACTTCTGTATAAATCATATCAATATTTACAAATGACATAGAATTATTTACAAAATTCCAGAAAGCTGAGCTGGCAGTGTGACACATATCTTTACCACTCTGCGTTATCACTTCATACTGAAACAAAAGGGCTTTAAGGCTTATTGCAAGCCATTTATTTAGGTGAGGCTAGTGCTTTGACAATCATCATGTGTTTGTATTGGAAGAATATGTAATATTTAATTCTTTTAATCTTGGCAAGGTATGTTAACAACTTAAGTCTGCCCTTCTGTCCACACAGAAACTCACACACACACACACACACACACACACACACACACACACACACACACACACACATGCACTTTTCAGCACTCATTACAGATGCAGCCAATCTGTTGTGAGGAGCTCTCTTTGAATACTTAAAAATACAGGGGGCTTATCTTCCTTTCAAATTTAGATAACATTAACACTAATGGAATAGTTATCATTCACTTAACCTTAGAATCTTTTCAGACGGTACTAAATCTAGGCCTTTCTCCAAGTTACAATAAGTTCTGTGGAGATAACTTTGCAAGCCATATAGATTCTTCTTACTCGATAATTGTGGAGGATTCTCTTGAAAGGCAGAAACCATTCTCAGAAGTTGAATTTACATAACTCATTGTTTTTAAAAGGAATGCAAAGATGGCCACACATAAAAGCAAGCTATTTTGCATTTCAGAACTTTCAATTACTACCAGGACTGGTGTTAGCATTTTGGGGTTCACCAGGAAGTGTCAGGTCGGGGACCCCTTAGAGATTTCCAGTCTACATATCACCCTAATGGTGCCAGTCCTCCTAAGAGTGGCCTTTTAGCTCATACTAGAAAGCTTTAAGAGTAATATGTAGCAATGAAAGTGTAATTATGATGCTCTTACATTATATTATGACAAGCCTGTTTATCACACCAAGTTGGTTATATTGCAACAGTCTTATGTACAGGTCCAGCCTTAGGTGAACTTGTGCCCTAGATAAAGTACTCTGTGGCAGCTCCCACTGCCTATTGTTTCCTTGTGAGCACTTCCCCCAGTGCCCCTCAGTTTCCTCATTCTTGCCTCCTTAAACCGTACATATTACTTTTTTCATCCTTTTCTCGCATTTTGTCTTGCTCTCCATTTTTCTAGAAGTCATGGTTTTCTAGATCATGAGATTTTTTTAAGCAACCTTTTTGTCCAGTGATAGCCTGAGCAAAGGTCATGGCTAAGGAAAGAAATTTATTATAACTGTTCAACTTTTCTTTTTCTTGCATCCTTTTAACACATCCTAATTAGCCATGGCTGCACACTAATGACTGTATAAGAAATAATTGATTTAGGTTGGAGGTCTGGGGACCACAAGGCCCCAGAAGACACGGGGTTATAAATGCCTTGAGGTACATTCTAGAACACATTTTAAACCTTTTGATCCAGTGATGACCTGAACAATCATCATGAGTAAGGAAAGATATTTTCTTTTTATTTTGTTCTTCCTTGGAAGAAGTAAGCTTTTCCAAGTCCTAATGTTCAAAACTGACAAAATAGTAGTTCATAGTAAACTCAAAAGACAAATGCTTTCCTCAGAATACTGCCTACCCCTCAAAAAAAGACGGTTATCTTAAGTGCATCTCTGTGGTATTAAATTGAGATGGAAACAAAGGCACAGATGGCCATAGACATATATTTCATTTGACAGCTGTCATACATAAACACAACATGCTTTCTTACCCCTGACTCCAAAAGGCAGACATCTAATGTCTGACTGGGGCATAAGTGAAAGAACAAATAGAACACAGTAATGTATTTCAGCCTGTTACTGTCAGGTATAAATAAACAGCATGCCTCCATATCTTTACCGCCCCAAACATAGCCACCTATATATGTGGCTGAAGTTTGTGAGTGAGAAAAGTCAAATATATAATTACACTAATGTATTCCAACTTGTTGTTTCTATTCAGTACATTGCTCCTAGTCAAGCCATACTGGCCTTTGTACACCTCTGAGGTCTGTGAATAAAGTAAATTAAATAATGACTATACTGTCCCCAACTCCAGCAAAAACTATAACAGCCTTTTTTGTACTCCTTTGCAGTTTATGAAGAACATTAAAGAAACAATAACTGTGCTACTCCCTGTCCCCACACAAGTTGTACTGACCTTCCTTGTGCATCAGTTAGAATGACTTTCTGTGCAAACCTCTGAGGTTTGATACTAAGGAAGATTTAAGAAATGGCCACACCATCCCCAGTTCCCCAAGCAAGCTATAGCAACTATAGCAACCTTCTATACTCACCTTTGAGTAGAGCTGTTTTTAGAATAAGAAGGGTTCAGGGCAGAGGTCTTGTCATAATGAATTATATACTCTCAGGTGTGAAGACCATTAGTCCTCAGGAAGCTGTGACGTTCTGGATGTTCTATCATGCATTTTATGATTTACTTTTGAAATACAATGACTTGTTAACTACAGTTTTACTGCTACACAAAAAAGTTATATATGTGCATGGTATTATTGTGTATGTCTACAGATAATGAATCAATGATAGTTTTACAAATGCATGTGCATGCACACACACACACACAGACACACACACACACACACACACACACACACACACACACACACACACACACACACACACACACACACTGACATTAACTCCGCCAATGGTCGCATTGATATTTGTGATGGCAAGTGAAAGAAATTATGGTCAGTTTTTTACTCTACAATACACTGCACCCAAACACACACACACACACACACACACACACACACACACACACACACACACACACACACACACACACACACAGTCCATAGCAGTACTCGTTTTATATATTTAGATTTCAGCAAATATAATACATTGTGTTACAGTACTATTGTGACACCAGATCAGTGACAATTTTTTTAAGTGATCAGACAACAGCAGCAGCAGGGATAAGTCATTTTTATTCACAGTGGTCTCTGTACCCATCAATTGCAACCAGTTTAATAATTGTATACACCTCAGATGTATACTTGTGGTAAACAAATTATTGTAGTAGAAGTCACAATAGTTCAAGTTTGCTTCACACAAACACCAAACATTCACAGCAAAGTATTCTATCTTACTTCACAAAAATGTAGACTTGTCCTGCAAAGCCAGATAACTGATTGTTTAAACCAAGCAAACACAAGTAGGTCGGTTACTTTCATCCACAGAAAGACTTCCCCCACCCCAGCCAGTTGATATAGCTATTTCTTTGTATACTTCACATATCAAATTGTGAAAAAAAGCATGATGTCCATGTAATGTATTTCGGCTAAGTTCCACATAAACGGTAGACACACATTAAAGTGTTCTAAGTTGCTTAACATAAATCATTTTAATCTTATATGCAACAAAATTTAGGATTTTTGTTTGGAAATGTTTACATAGATATTTTTATACCCAAAGTAGACTCCAGAGAATTTTTCCTCAGGTAGACAGCAAATGTTGGAGGTATGGTAGGGAAGAAAGAGGTACTTGGGAGCATATTTTCTGGGAGTGTGGTGGGTTAGCAGACTTTAAGGATTCCCTGCGACATGCACTGTCTGAGATACTGGCTGGGTGGATTGGTGTGACGAGGGAGATGATTTTTCTGAGTTATGATACAGAATCAGAAGTGCCTGGACATGGTAAAGCCTTGCTGTGCCTAATTATCATTTCTGCCAAAAAAGCAATTACTAGAAAATGAAAATCAAGATCTAAACCAACTATATTAGAAGTAGTGAGTATGGTAACAGAAATAAAGCAACTGGAATTGAGATCTTTAGAAAAGGGTAGGTGCAAACTACATAGATAAAAGTGGGAACTGTGGAAACAAAAGGCGGAGGAATGAGGTTTAAAAGAAGGCAGGACTTAAATGAGCTATGTAATACTTGACTGAATATGATTAGGTAGATTATAAGTGATGTCTAATGTTAGCAAATGGGAATGTGTCAGTATGGTTTGTGATGTAAAATGCTAGCAATTAGGATTGTGTCGGTGTGGTTCATTTTCATTTATATAAATGTATGTCGTAAGTGATGTTTCTTGTTTAAAAAAAGGGCAGGAACTGAATAATTTATGTAATGTTGCTTGGGTTATATGACATATAATATATGTGAAGTATAATGTTTGTTAATGTTAATTTAATAGTTTGATTACTTTTGTATAAATGTAAATTTGCCTATATCACAAGTGATAATTCAATAAAGGTGTTTTTAAAAAGTCAGAATAATAAGCAAACAGTAGCAGTTAGTCATTTTCCTCCACAGACATCCACAGCAAATATCATCTGTCTGACTCTCATTGTAAAAAAGTCCACACAGTAATGCATTCAAATAAGTGTCGACCCAGCTTTGTGTCTCTGAAATATGGAACACTACTACTTACAATGTGGAACAAAATGTGGAATATTTACTGTCAGCTTCATGTAGGAAGTTTACAGCATGGTCGCTAACTGTTCCTTCCTGCATACAAAACATTGTTTTGATAAAAATCAAATGACTTTGTAACAATGAATGTGTGATAGACCCTTTCAGTGAGTATTGGAGCATGGATTTTTTTAAGATTCAAAATTATGAATATTCCTCCATACCTCTTAACTTTTTGCCCAGGAATTATAGATAAAGCCAAAAGTAATGTGTGTGTGTGGGGGGCAGAGTTTCCAAACCAGAGACAGTTTTAAATATATCTCCAGTTCATTAAAAAGTTAACACAACTACATTTTTTTTCATTAACATGCATTTCTTGAACAAAAAGAAGCATGACACTCTAGTGTATGATGTTACTGACTGACTGTAATCCAATTTCTTCTGAGGAAGAGGTCAAAATATGAAGCAAAATCAACAGAGTTATGGTAGATGGTGTCATGTAAGTATTTAAAAAATATGAAACAAAATCATCAGAGTTATAGTATGGTGCCCTGACAATATTTCTAAAACTTCCTGAAACAGAAAACTGTCCCTCAAGTCTGCAGGATTCTGCTCTTGGCACTGAGATTGGTCAATCTGGGCTGCCAGTTTCAAGTTCTTTCATATTCATCCACTGGTTACTGGCTTTATCCTAACAGGTCATATCTCAACCCTGTTTAGGATAAAGCATGTAATCAGGGAATGAAGGATATATATATATATATATATATATATATATATATATATATATATATATATATATATTTTTTTTTTTTTCTTACACATTCATTCACTGACTAATGACTTTATCCTAATCAATGTAATGCTAACCTGTTTAAAATAAAATGCATAATCAGAAAATGAAAAATCTTTTTTCCTCCTTTTCCCTCAGCCAACTGCAGCTTTTGCTATGCCCCCACACATCATGTATGATTAATGGTGTCCTCACAGCTGTACCTAACACCAGCTATGATTACCACAGTTCTGCACAATGTATGTTTACTCCAGTGCAATACAGATCTTTAGCTATAGCTTGTAGTGACCCACCGGCTTTATGCCTATCCTCAAATTAGTCTTCTCTAAATCAAGAACTAAAAACAAGCACCATTTTTATAAGTCCTTTCTATCCAAGACTGCCTTGGTTCTTTCTTTGGCTGCACATGGCTGTCCTCTACAATTTAGTGATACAATAGTAGGATGAAGCAGTATATCCTAAGATTGAAATGAAATTTTCTTAAAGCCTGGGGGGAGTGCAGCTGACTCTTATTAGCTTCTTTCTCAGAAACTCTTTTTAAAAGAATCCAGAAAGCCATTTGCTGGAAAATCTAATTGGGCTACATGAGAAAACTTTCCTATATAGTAACAAATCAACTGCACCTGATTTTTACATATTCTCCCATAAGTAATACATCTTTCTTTAATATAGACCTATTGCTCTTTCACATCCCCAAGTCCAGCTTCCTGCTTCATTTGTCTGCATATTAGTTTACCTACTAATAGTGCCTACATTTCATCTCAGCAGTTAAACACTGGCATCTAATTCCTCAGACTTCATATGAAAATTATTTTCCACCCTGAGATTTGAGCTTTATGTTAGAAAACTTGGCATTACTACGTTTTTGAAAAATACTGCTCATTTAATATATTTGCATTTGAAGATATTGTTTCAATGGTTCTCACATTAACCTGAAGGATATCTGAGCTGCTGACAATGATGCGCTAAAAACAGTACAGAGTATCCTATAAAAACAGGTTTTCTTTGAGTCCAATCGCTTCTTCTATCCCTAAGATTATTCCTTCAGTTTCTTTTAATCAGTTCACTCAACTTCAAATATATTCACTTTTTTGCTAAACAGGAACATAAAGGAAGTAAGAACCTTTATACTGTGTATGTCTCCAATCCACTTAAATGTTACATTCAAAGGTCTAAAGAGGGAAAACACAGTCTCATTTTTTATATTTATTGTACAACAGGTATGTATGCAAGGTTGCATGCAAGGAAAGACAAGGAAAAAAAAAAGTTATGTACTCACCAAAACGTTCCATCTAAGTAGTTAGACTTCATTTGTCATCAACCTGTTGGATGTCGGATCTGGACTGGATCTGAGATGGCAGTTTCACCAGCATCTGATCCGAGCTCCAAGCTCCTCCCCTTACCCATAATACCCCTCCATCTCCTTCCTTCCCTCAGATCGAATACCCCTAACATGAACCTGACCCGAAAAACCTTCACAAACAAAGAAAATCAGGAAAGCCACAAGGGCAGCCTCTCCTGTCTGCCAAGGCAGAAAGTGCCAAGAGAAAGTCAGGGGGAAGGAGGGAGGGACGGTTGACGACAAATGAAATGAAGTCTAACTACTCAGATAGAATGTTATGGTGAGTACATAACTTCTTTATCTGAAGTACTTCATTTCATTTGATCATCAACCTGTGGGACAGAGTCCCCAGCTACCAAAATAAAAACCTCTGGGTGGCCCTCTTGGAAGAATATTTCGGAGCACCTCGGAGCCAAAGGATGCTCTCCCTCTGGAAACCATGTCCAGTTTATAATAAGAAATAAAAGTATGAGATTAGGACCAAGTAGCCACCAAAGAAAAATCATCCACGGACACTCTAGACCAAAAGGCAGCTGACGTAGACATGGACCTGGTAGAATGGGCATTTATCCTACCCAGAAGAGACATGTTTTTATCTTTGTAAAACTGAAGGATGCAGAGGGAAATCCATCTGGCAATAGTCATCTTGGAAACCGATTTGCCCAGAAAAGGCATAGCAAAGGACACACACTACCGGTCAGACTTGTGATGGGCTTTAGTCCTGTGTAAGCAGAAGTGTAGTTGTCTATGCACATCTAACAAATGCAATTTATATTCACCCCTGTTCTGAAAATTTGGAAAGAAGACAGGTAAGTTGATTGATTGATTGATATTTGTCTCTGAGGCCACTTTAGACAGAAAGGAAGGATTAGTACTAAAGATCATATATGGAGGTTTTACAGATAACGCTTGGAGTTCTGACACTGTCCTAGCTGAGGTTATAGCTACTAAAAAGGCTGTCTTCAAGGATAAAAATTTCAAGTCCACAGAAGCAGCAGGCTCAAAGGGTGGAACAACCAAAGCTTGTAAAACTAGGGCAAGGTCCTAAGGAAGGGTAGGATCCTTAACTGAGGATCCTAAAAGAAAGGTACCTTAAATAAAGGTTTTGCAAAGTCTGGAGGAAGTTAAAGAAGTCATGTTCTCATCTACATGGAAATTGGAAATGGCCGCCATTTGAACTTTCACTGTAGATGAGCTGCCACAATGCTGAAAAATGTATTCCAAGAACTCAAGGACAGCTGGAATAGGTGCTTTGAAAGGGTCTGAGAAGCCCAGATAGAAAAACGATTCCATTTGCTACGGTAAATTTTTCTGGTGGACGATTTATGAGCTGCCACCAGAATAGTCTTGACTGGGGAAGACAGACCATGAGTCCTAGCAATAAAGGGAACTGGAGCAGCCAAGCCGTGAGCTTCAGACTGCCCAGGTCTGGATGAAGGCACCTCAAGGGGTGTGAAACGAGATCCAGTATCGGATCCAAGATCCAAGGAGGAACTACCAGATGAGACCAAAGACAGGGAAACCAGATTTGGCGAGGCCAGAATGGGGCAATGAGGATGATTCTGCTCCCCAACCAACAAGCCTTCTGTAGAAATTTTGTCATGAGAGGTAAAGGGGGAAAAGCATAAAGAAGACCAGGAGGCCAAGCATGGACCAGAGCATCCCTGGGGAATTCCCCCTGTGGGGGGATCAGAGCAAAGAACTCGCTGCACTTCACGTTGGAAGGAGATGTGAAGAGATCGCAGCATGGCCGACCCCACTCATGGAATATCTACTCCGCTACCGAAGGATTCAGGGACCACTCAAAAGGCATTAGAATAGTCCTGCTCAGTTTCTCTGCCAGTATGTTGGACCGACCCGGAATGTGCATTGCTCCCAGAAAACAGCTGGTGGAAATCGCCCATTCCCACACTGTCATGGCCTCGCGACAAAGGGGGTAAGACCTGGTTCCTCCATGTTTGTTGGTGTAACAGATCACTGACATATTGTCTGTCTGAACTGCAATCATTCCCAGAGGAAGAAAGGCATGAAGGGCCTGCAACACTAATAAGACCACCCTCATCTCTAGAACATTGATATGCAGTTTGGTCTCAGTCGGCGACACCATGCCTTGGACCGTCCTACCCGAGCAATGCCCCCCCACCCTAGTTGGGAGGTGTCCGTGGTCACTGTGTTTTGGGGAGGGACTGCAATAAACGTACATCCCTCTACTAGCTCCAGGGAGCATATCCACCATAGGAGGGACTTCCTGCATGCGTTGCTTATGTGTCTTGAATGTGTCAATGGCAGATCTAAAAGGGACCATTGAACCGCTAGCGTCCACTGCAGAATTTGCATATGAAGATGAGCACAGGGAAGAAGAGTAATGGTAGCTGCCATGGAACCCAAGGCTCTCAAAACCACCTCGGCTGGTGGAAGATAAGACTGCAGGATCACAGATATGTGAAGTCGTAAGAGCCGGACTCTTTCTGGAGTTAGAAAAACCTTGGTTTGGGAAGTATCGATTGTCGATCCTATATAGCCTAAGACCTGAACAGGGTCTAGAGAAGACTTGGATATGTTGATTGTGATGCCCAGCAAGTCTGACAATTTCAGGAAATAGTTTCTGGCCTGACAAAGTAGATGCCTGGTGGGAGCGGCGAGGAGCCAGTCATCCAGGTACGGGTAGACCTGTATCCCCTGAAGCCTCAGGTGAGCCGCTACTACTGTCATAACTTTGGTGAACACCCCAAGGGCTGTAATGAGACTGAAGGGTAGGGCTCAGAATTGATAGTGACTGACCCCTAGCCAAACGAGGAGGAACCTCCTGGAGCATCTGTGCATTTTGATGTGATAGTACGCGTCCTGGAGATCTATCCAGTTTTTCTCCTGCAGGTAAGGCAGGATGGATTGTAGAGTGACCATCCAGAACTTCTCTTTGGCAATTGAGTGGAAAGGTCCAGAATGGGCCTTAGGTCCCTGGTCTTTTTTGGCACCAAAAAAAACCTGAAATAAATGCCTGATCCGGACTGATCTAGAGGGATGGACTGGATGACTCGGTTCCTTAGCAGCTTTCTTATTTCTAGTGCTGCTGCCTCCCTTTGCATGGGTGGATCATCCATGAGGTGTTTTTGTGGAATCAGGGCAGTTAGAAAGGGGATTGTATATCCTCTGGATATTATTTGAAACACACAATGGTCTGATGACATGGACTGCCATGCCATCTTGTGCATTAAAAGGCGACTCCCGACTGCCTCCAGAGCAGAGCAGTCAGGCAACCCCTCAGGGCTCTTGCACAGACCTGTCTGAGAATGGTTCTAGAGACCCACAATTTCTCAGACCCCCCCTGCCTGTGGGCCAGTGTCTGTCCTGACCTCCTCTGCCTCTAGGGGAAGGTGAGTCCCGAGTGTCCCGGGAATACTGAGACTTCCGGAACCACATCTTCTTTTGCCCCCTCTGATTCCTAGAAAAGGATCTTTGGGGTTAGAGAAGTGGATTATGATGGCAGACAGTGTCTTCCCATCCTTCTCATTCTGGACTAACGTCTCACGAACTGTCTTCCCAAACAAGGGAGAACCTTCATAAGGGGCATTCGCAAAAGACGCATTAAAAATTTACATGGATTGACAAAGCCTAAGCAAGGTGTGTCACCTCATGGCAACACCAGACCCGGCAGCCCTTGCTGCTCCTGCAGTAGCATGTGAGAGGGAGTGCATGGACATATTTGTAACCACTTTGAGAGTGGCCATTCTCATGGAGAACGTGTGTTTATCCTCTAGAGACATGGACTCTGGGGGTGACTCAGTTAACTCCTTGATGAGGTCTCGCTGCAGTCTAGTAACATGGGCCAAATAATTCAGTGCCCTAATATAAAAGGTAACTGAAGCATATGTCTGCTTTCCCAGACGATCCATCGTCCTGGACTCTCGGTTGGGGGAATGGACCATAGAACTTTCCTGGGCTAGTTCTTTCTTGGTGGCAGCCACTACCACCACGGCATCCACAGGGGACCCCCTTGTTCCAATTCGCCAAGATTCATCTCTCAGTTTAAG